>NW_022437062.1:4401176-4646506 GCF_009761245.1 Sapajus apella
AAAAAAAAAAAAAAAAAAAAAAAAAAAAAAAAAAAAAAAACACTCTAGGCAGCTAGGTATAAAAGAAAATTCCTTCATCCTGATAAACAGGATTTATGTGTAGCCATGATCTACAGCTAATATCAGTCTTAGTGGTGAAATGTTGAACATTTTCCAAAGATTGGAGAAAGGCAAAATTGCCTGCATCCGCCACTTCTATTTAATGTTGCACTTGCAATAAGGCAATATAAGGCAATTAAAGGAATAAAAATTAGAAAGGAAAAGCAAAACAGCCTGTATTTGCACACTATGTGAAAAGGTGCATGTATGATATTTCTATAATACATAAAAAATGCTAAGTAATCTACAAGGCAAGTGCTAGCAATCGTAAGTGCAAATCTGATAAGTCAAATTTGCAGGACACAAAGTCAAAATACAAACAAATATTAGTTGTACTTTTATATATTTGATGAAATTAAATTAAAAATTTCAAATACAATTTAAATAGTAAAAGCAAGACAAAATTCATAGTAGATAAATACGACAAAACATGTGCAAGGACGCAGCACCAAAAAGTATAAACCATATAAAAAATCACGGAAGACTTAATATATGAAGAGATGTTCACAGATTGGAACACTCAATCATGTTAAAATGTGAGTTCTGCCCAAATACAGATTCAATGATATAAAAATTATCTGTGTTGTAGAAATAGCTTAGTTGATTCTAAATATATATGGAAACAAAAAATAATAGTCAATATAATCCTGAAAAAGAATACATTTGGAGAATTTATGCTACATTTCTTAAAGATTTACTACCAAGCTACTTGTAACCAGGACAATATTATTTCTCTTTAACTGCATATTATGAAAATATTAACATATATGAAAGATACTGAGTAGCATAATAATGTAATGCTCATGAACCAACCTTCTAGTTTTAACAATTATCCACTTAACATCAACTACTCTTTTATCTCTATACCTCTACTTTACCTACATTGATAAATTATTCTTAATTTCCTATCCTAAAACATCAAAAAAGAGAAATTTTGCCTCATCTCATTACCACAGCTCATATACGAAAGAGAGAATCAATTGTTTATTTCCCCCTAATTTATCAGTTGTTTAAATGAAGAGGTGGAACCATAGCATCTTCCAGAGATGACTAACTTCTGTTTAAGAATTATCAAAGGTGCCTGGATTTAAACATATTTAATGTTTTACAATGCATTGCAGATATATCTTTCTATCTTGGACAAAAAATGGTTTATTTAAGTTGGTTGCTGAGTATCCTTGATAGCTTTCTTGCTTGTGCCAGGATAATCTTGCAGATTTCTTGTTCCAGATCTGGAACTAGGAACCACTTAAAAGATAATTTTTTCCTTCTATAGAAAATGGTAATGGGAGGGCAAAATCTAAGTATTAGGGGTGCTTCTTGCTCATGGTTTGATCTGATCATAGACATTTGCTGTGTAGAAAAAGTGTGTGTGTGTTGTGTGTGTGTATGTAAGTAAAATAAATATGCCATTGACTTTTAGCAATTCATTTTCAGAATATCAAAGTTTGTTACCTAACATATTGATCCCATATATAAAAGTAAATCATGATGTTTTAGATTGGGATACAATTTTTATATGGATTGCAATGCTTTTAATCTTGACATCGATAATAAATGAAGAGGTGCCATTTTTATATGTCTCTTAGGTAGAATGTCTTGGGTAGAATGAATTTCTCTGGATCACTCAATGGGCCAAACACCAATCAATTCATGTATTTTAAGTTCCCATTATTGTCTTGTGCTAAGCAATGGATCACATTACTCCATAGATATTCTCCCCTGGGTATACTGAAAATACTGGATTAACTGAGAATTCCTGATTTGATCACTGTTCTGCCACTTGGACATATTTGCATGATTCAGAATGCTGAGTGGCTTTACCCTCTGCAGTTACCTTTCTCAATATTTTCCTCTGGAAAATAACGTTTTCTTGATCTTATTTAAATGAGTGCGCAAACATAGTCTCAAGAAAAACTTCTTTTTTTCTACCAGGTTTCTCCCACTCCGAGACACCCTCATAAAGAAATTCTGCAGCCGCCATTGTCAAGTGATAATAGTTCCATGGGAAAACAATTTGTTAATAACAAGAGAGGAGGGAGGCAGGACTACTATGTTCCAGGGCCTATGCTAAGTATTTTCACATGAAATAATAATACCGATACTTGAGCAGACTTACTGAAATTCACGTTATTTTAAACACTTTTCCTATATTAACATCTCACCCCATAAACATCATCTTCATTGTACAGATAAAAAGACTGAAAAAGAAGTAAAAAGTAAGTTGTCTGGCTCAGGTTCCATACTCTTTACTGTCCTGGACCACTCCTCAGCATATTATCAAATCTTATTGGCTATACAGGATAATTTTTTTGATGTAGATATCACAGTCCCCATCTTACAGATAGTTAAACTGAGGCTCAGGGAGACCAAATGATGTAAATACATAAAACTTGAAAATTTGGAACTAAGATTTCTAAATAAAAAACCTGTGTTCTCTGTTTTAGATACAAATGAACAGAA
The DNA here is from genome assembly GCF_009761245.1 of Sapajus apella. Lineage (NCBI taxonomy): Eukaryota > Metazoa > Chordata > Mammalia > Primates > Cebidae > Sapajus > Sapajus apella. The sequence continues at coordinate 4,403,739 of NW_022437062.1, forward strand.
TAATTATATAAACTAGCTTATTAGTAATATATAATTTGTCTCAGTTTTTATTTTACATAACGGAATATTAAAATGTTATAAATTAGAGAACTATTAAATATAGAGTTGTGTATTAAAATGTATTTGGCAGCTTGATTAACAAAAGAAATAAGTAGAGGCAAGAATTTGGATATCAGTGGTTTGTTTTTATACAGGTCAGTGATAGTGTATTTGCCTCTTTTCTCCTAAAATAAATAAATTAATAAAATGCACTTTTGTGTGCCATATTTTATTCTTTGCTAGCAATTTTTAAATTTAATTTTATTTAATTTTATTTTATTACTTTATTTTCTTGAAACAGAGTCTTGCTCTGTCACCCAGGCTGGATTGCAGTGTCACCATCTCGGCTCACTGCAACCTCCACCACCCGAGTTCAAGTCATTCTCCTGCCTCAGCCTCCTGAATAGCTAGAACTACAGGCACGTGCCACATGCCCAGCAAATTTTTGTATTTTTAGTAAAGATGGGGTTTCACCATGTTGGCCAGGCTGGTCTCAATCTCCTGACCTCAGGTGACCTGCCCACCTCAGCCTCCCAAAGTGCTGGGATTACAAGCATGAAACATTGCACCCAGCAGCAAATTATTTTACAAATTAATATGTAAGAAAAATGAAACTGGCTATTTTATTTTTATTCAAAAATAAAACAAAAATTCGGTTGGTATAAAGAATGCCCAGATCAAAATATCCCTAAATTACCCCAATGGAAACATTCTTTCTTGAAAATAGACTCAGATGGGAAGAGCTTAGAACTAGTTGGAATTAGGTGACCACATTAGATAAAAATGGAAGTAAAATATGAAGGGTCATTTACAGGCATTGACTCTTCATGTTCTTGCTTCTGCCAAATACATCCCCAATCAAGAGACTCAGCCCTCCAAGAGATTCATGCCATGCTGATCTTTATATGGGTCATTTATTGACATTTAATCGATAGGACTTGAGTTATTCTGTTGAAATTCAATGTTGAATATACTGATGTTAAAAATCTGCAATCTTTGTTTATTGGCCTTATTGTATTCATTTTTTAAATGTTATAGTTCTCAATAATAACTGTAATTAAGAAGAAAAATTATAGAACAAACTTTCTTTTCCAGCTATTTTTCATATAAAGTAAAAAGATATTGAACTGCATTTAAAGGAGAGGCTTCATATTTCTTAAATGTCTTTAATAAAATACATTTGTAAAATGTGAAATGATTTTAGAATTCTAGCCACAGATCATACAAACTTTGAGAGTGAAAGATGGATCAAGACAACAGGAAAGAAGGGATGAAGCTATGGACAGTGAGGGTGAGGAGAATTGCAGATGACTGGAGGCCAGCTCCCGGACCTTCCCCTTCCCCCACTGCTGCAGGCCCTGGTCAGGGGAAGTCAGACACTAGCTGTTTATCATGATTTAAGACCAAAATGTAAAATGAAAACCATTACTACCTCTCAGATGCAAGAATGTACAAGAAAGGACTAAATCAATTGAAGATGTTATCTCAATGGAAGAAAGACTTCTAATTAAATGGAAGTCTTACAAAAAAAAACACTGTTTCACAAGACTGATAGAAACATATATCTGATGAGTCAACTTGGTCTTTTCAAGGCCTTACTCTGGCTTCTCTTCTATTTATGTGTATGATTAGAAGGATAAACAGCCTATAAGAGCTTGCTATCTAGCAAATCCAACCATGCAGTCTTAAAATTACTTCTGGGTCTACAGATAATTCTTGTATCAAATAAGTTGATGTGAGACACCAAGAATTAGTAGGATTGGACTAGAGTCAAGCCCACTGCACTTAACAAGGCTTTACCAGAACTACTGTGTCCTGTATGTTTTGAGGTCTAAGGATATCTAGAAATACATGGCATGATCACTGCCTTCAGAAAGCTAAGAGCATTATATGCTAGCAAGGGGCAAAGACGACAAAAGAGAATATAACTTATAATTGATTGAAAGACCAGTGTGGTTTAGCAGAGTCATTTTGGAAGAAGAAAAGCCTGATGTTGCCTCTAACTGTTATTTTGGGCAAGCTTTTTAATGAGAACTTGAGTTTTCATATCTGTAAGGAGAAAATAAGACTATAAACTTACGGTTGAAATGGCAAAGATGCATTTCCTATGAGACAGCCTTGTATATACTAAGTATTCAATACATAAAAACAGTGATGATAATGTTAATAATGATATAATGATGCCCCCAAGTGACAGACGGAAAATAACTGGACTCATAGGAATATCCCTACAAGCTGGAGTGGTTGAGCAAGGCACCTTAGAGTTAATGGTATCAGAACCCAGTGGTTCTGGGCCCCGAAGTATGAACAAAGGTGAGTGACGCAAAAATGTGACCTGTTTAAGGATCACTAAGGGAACCATCCTTAGACCCTCAGAGTCACAGGAAGTTTATACTTTGGCCTTGGGAGCAGGTGATGATACTTAAATGGACACATTTGTCCATAGTCCCTGAATGACTCAACCATGAGCCTCAGTACTTATGATTACTGTGGAATTTGTGCCAGCTTTGCCTCGTCAAGAATGCCAAATGTAATGTAATTTTAATGACTTCCATTGTATTTGAGGCTTCCTTGCTAAGATCCAGCATCACATTGCACATTTAAACTGACCTAAGTATACTAATGAAGATTAATTGTTCATTGATTAAGGAAAGATGAATCACCCTATTAACAATGTGAACTTTCCTTCCTGAAGTTAAAGTATATTGAGCTTCAAAATATTAGCTCAGATATGGTGAAAGCCTCTATTTAATTGCCTTTCATTTTATTTTACCCTGACAATAATATTAACAAAATACTCCTTTTGAAAAAAAAAATCAAGTGGAAGCTTTATTGCTTTTTTCCCCCCCAAAATATACAAAAGTCCACACACAGTGATCGAGTGTAGTAGAGGGTTTTATTAACACCTTTTTCTCAAAAATGGAGTGAGCTCGTTCCTATGAATCAAGCTCTGAGAATAAGTGTTATCATTTAGGATTGCATTAAGCTGCATGTAAACAGAATCCTAAACACAGTGGTTTTGTCAAATTAGGGGTTATTTTACGTACCTAACAGGGAGACTGGAGAACTCAAGGAGCCCTTTTTTTTTCTCCCTTCCACTTCATTGATCTGGGTGTGTGATATTTGACGTCTTGGTTAGAGGCTGGCTGCTGTACAAATGTGCACTATGTCTGCATTTCCGGGTGGGTAGAAAGGAAGAGAAGAGCAGAGGGCCAAAATGTCTGTACTCTCTGAATCAGTCTATTTTTTTGTAGGCAAAAGTGGAAGGCACTGTCTTTTTCTAGAGTCTATTATACCCAACATACATAATCCAACATAACTTTTGTTTGTATTTTTTTTGTTAGATCCATGACTCATAGCTAACCATTGTTTCCAAAAAACCTAGGAAACCTTATTATCTTTTAGCTGGGAACATTGCTTCCCTAAATAAAATCAGAGTTCATTTAGCAAGGAAAAAGTAGATCACCTATGTAGATTAGCATAGTCAATGGAATGGGTTTCCTTGCTAGGCTTCTCCTTGAGGGGAAGACTCTAGAAACATGGCCGTGACGTATTGGAACTCCCTGCAGAATTATAGACAAAGCAGTGGTAAGGAAAGTGGAAACCACATGATTCTCAAACCTTAGAATGCTTGACCGGGCTGGAGAACTCCTGAACTTAAAATTCATCTCCGGTTCTCTCAGGTTTCGATAGCTTCCCTATCGTCCCCAGGCAGATTTTCTGCTTTCTTAGTAGAGCCTTCTTTATTTTAGCAGTATGGTTTGATGCCAATGTGCTAGAGACGTGGAGTCTACAGGACAGTAAGGCACCACACTAAAAAGTATAGCATCTAAAGGTAGAATACCTGGTCCAGTTCTGCCACTAATTTAGCTATTTGATCCTGAGCAAGTTGCTTAATCTTACTTTGCCTCAGTCTTCCTGTCTATCAAATAGTAACAGTACCCTTTATCATAGGGTTTTCCTGGAGATTAAATGAGTTAATATATTTATAGTATTAAAAATAGCACCCATTATATAGTAAACACTCAGTAAGCACTACCTGTTATTTAATTCAACAAACTTTAAAATGTACACAAAATAAAAATACAAAATCTAACCCTTTGAGAGTTTGTTAATTTGGGAAGAAAGAATATGAAAATACTTGAGAAAAAATTTAAGACAGATTTTAAGTAATTGTATGGTTGGGTAGTAAACTAGGAGACCCTTTCTTTGCCTCTGCATTATTATTTATCTTGTTAGATGAACATGAAACCCCTGAGTTTGGGCACTGAATCTTCCACCTCTTTGTATATCCAGGGCCCAGCTTATGATAGGCACTCAGTGCAAATTTATTGATAATTATTATAGTAAACTGAACTAATGTGAAAATCATTGTATATTTTAGTAATTGAAAAAAGACTTCATGAATTATGAGAGCTATGATCTGGAAGGAACTCTAAGAATTCATTTGGCCAAAAAAAAGAAAAGGGCATTCTGGCAGGGTATGATAGAGTGTGATGGAATGCTGTGTTAAAAAGGACTGGCAGCAATGTGTAACATGGCAGATGACTGGCTTATTTGATATTGGACATGATGGGGTAGTGATGAAGCTGATTTTACCAGTTGGTTGAAGACTAAATATCAGAATTCATCTGAGACACGGTAGAAACAATTACAGATTCTTGAACAGAAAAATATCGTAAGAATATTCACATTTTAAGAATTAAGCAATGAAGTACATAATTAGTAAAATTTGAAAAAGAAAAATTAGAGGTAAGAAGAAATATTAGGAGATAATTAAAGTCCAGAAGGGAGGTCTTAAAAAGGGCAGCTTCTCTTCAAAGGCCTGAGATTAGAAGTGCAGGCTCAGTCTCTTTCTGAGGGCATAATAACAGCTTCAAAAGGCATCCTAGTCTCTTCCTAAATTCCCTAAGGAATTCTAAGCATCTTTCGAAACACTCAAAATCACGCAGGAAGAACAATTCTTTCTAAATATGGGAAAATAAATTACCAAGTGAGAAAAAAAAACTAGTTAGTATACATAGATTTTTTTTAACTCATCTTTATATTTAAAAGTTATTCATTTGCTGGATTTTTTGTTTAGTGGTACCATACTTTAAAATTTTGCTTTTCAGGGCTGCATTTTTTATGATCTAAAAAGTTTTGACAGGATTTTGTATACTTTATTAGATAATGTATTCTATCTCCCTTATTAATCTGTTGTCCCTTGAAATAAGATAATTGCAACATATTTTTCCACCTTCTACATTGTTAAAAGTGATGACTTTAGTTAATACTATGGCAATTCAATGAAACCTAAAAGCATGAAGCCTTCCATAATTCTCTTACAAGGTACTGACACTTGTATATGCTAAACATTCTGATAGACACTGATTATATAGCATTGAATGAAACAGACATTTATGCACTCATTAAATCCACTATCTACTTCAAACATGAAACAGATAAATAAATAAGAAATTCTGGCTGGGCATGGTGCCTCATGCCTGTAATTCCAGTACTTTAGGAGGCTGCTGTAGGCAGATTGCTTGAGCCCAGCAATCTGAGACCAGCCTGGGTAACATGGCAAAACCTTATATCAACCAAAAAAAAAAAAAAAAAAAAAAACAACAACCAAATTCACCCCCACCCCCCAAAAGAAAACCCAAATTGGCCAGGCCTGGTGGTATGCTTCTGAAGTCCTAGCTTCTAGGGTGGCCAAAGTGGGAAGATCACTTGAGCCTGGGAGGTGGAGGTTGCAATGAGCTGGGATCGTACTCTGCACTTCAGCCTGGGTGATAGAGCGAGATACTGTCTCAAAAAAAAAAAATAAATAAAATAAAAGAAAAAAAGTCTGATGAGTCATAAAGGAATTAAACAAAATGCTGAGACAGACAAGTGAGAACGTGATAAAGCATGAGAGGAGTTGAACTTATTCAAGAGAGTGGTAGCCTCCAAGGAAGAGATATTTAGGTTGAAACTGAAAGATAAAACGGAACTAGTCTTGTAAGCTTCAGGGGAGAAGCATTTCAGTGAAAGATACAGCAAATGCAAAAGAATAAAGTTGGTGTATCTCTCAAGGCACACTTAAATGCAGTAGGTAAAGAATTATATCAAAGACAGAAGGATTATTTTATATTTAAAGACAGAATTAAATTATATTTAAAGACAGAAGGATTTACAAAGGCAAGGGCAGAATTCAGAACAATCAACCAGGGAAGGTGAAATGCTTTAGTTAACATCCTGCAGAGAACAATGTTAGAGTCTGAAGAAGACACTTTAAAAAAAAGAACTACTTCAGGGTACTGGAGAGCAACCAAATATAGGTAGAAATGGAAGAAAAGTGGACCTCTGAAAGAAGGAAATAGCACCACATATTTCTTATTTTACTACTGTTTGCTGGTGGATGGCTCCAATCAGAGAAAGAGCATGCTGGCTAAGTCTCAGAATACTGTAGTTTTATAGACTTGAAGACACAGAAGACAGGGTCCAGAGCTAGCGTGGTAGGTGCAAAGTCAGGGAAGTAATCTTGGAAATGAAGGAACCAGAGGTGGAGAATTAAACAATCTGTGTAAACTTTGCCCAAATTTCTGGCTAACCCCCTAAACTGTGAATGCGTAGGCAGATTCTAAGGAGCCCAACTAAAAGTAAAATAACATAATAGAAATCTCAGCTGTTGCCCACCACAGAGACCATAACATTTAGATGTCCGTTCAGTTCAGAGATGTTAACTGCCAGCAAAAACAAATAAAATATCAACAATCTTTGGAGGAATATCACAGAATCCAGAGTCTCTACAAGATATTATACAAAATTCCACACAGCTATACCTATAAAAAAGCAGGAAATATGACCTATTCTCAAGAGAACAAACAATAGAGACTGACACAGATTACCTGGGGGTTGAAATTAGTAAACAAGATTTTGAAGTAGCTATTAAAGCCAAGAACAGAAAGGAAAATATGTTGCGATAGGTAAAAAAAACCCAAAAAGAATAAACAGAGGAACAACAACAAAAAGAAGCAAATGGTAAAATGATGTACATAAATCTACTATCAATATTTATGTTTAATATAAATGAACTCAATGCTCCAAATAAAAAGGAGACTATATGTTATCTATAATACACAAATTTTTAATATAGTGGTGCAGATAGATTAAAAAATGCTGAAGTACAATTCAAGAAAAGAGTATTACCAGTAGGACCTGTGTTTGTATATATTGATTTGTATAATTATATTTATATTTATTATAAGAAACTGGCTTATTCAATTTTGGGAGCAAGTTAACCAAATGCAAAGTCTGTAGAGGTGGCAGTCAGGAAAGGAAGATTATGAGCAAGTTCAAATAAGGCTTGTTGTCCATAGCTAATCTAGAAGAAAAAATCCAGAGTAAACAATAATAACTGCAGGCTCTGTGGCTGTTTGAAATTTCCCCTTATGGAAGACCTAAGCCCTCTGTTAAAGGCCTTCCGACTGATTGGGTCAGGTCCACCTGAAATGAATACTCTCCATTTTGATTGATTTAAGATGAGCTAAATAGACGCTTTACTCTCATCTGCAAAATCCCTTCATGGTAGCACCTACATCAGTGTTTACTAAAAAAGTCGAAGATGTGTATATGCTTTAAAATGTATACTTCCTCCCTTCTAGTGTCCAACTCTAGCCAAGAAATATCCTTGTAATCCACACTCCCAACTGGAAATCTACTGGAAAGAGAATTCTTATGACGGTAGTTCAGCCTAATCATGTTAACATATCAAAGGCTGCCAGGCCAGAAATAAGGACAAATATTTAATAGTGATAAAAAGTTAATTCATAGAAATATATAATAATTACATGTATATGTGTCTAATAAGAGAGTTTCAAAATACAATGAACAAAAATTTACAGAATTAAAGGAAGATACAGATAATTCCACAATAATTGTTGAAGATTTTAATGCTCCTCTGTCAACAATTGATAGAACAATTGTCAAAAAAAAATCAGCAAATTAATAGATAATATGAACGCTAGGCTGGGCACGGTGGCTCAAGCCTGTAATCTCAGCACTTTGGGAGGCCGAGGCGGGTGGATCACGAGGTCAAGAAATCAAGACCATCCTGGTCAACACGGTGAAACCCCCCCGTCTCTACTAAAAATACAAAACATTAGCTGGGCATGGTGGCGCGTGCCTGTAATCCCAGCTACTCAGGAGGCTGAGACAGGAGAATTGCCTGAACCCAGGAGGCGGAGGTTGTGGTGAGCCGAGATCGTGCCATTGCACTCCAGCCTGGGTAACAAGAGTGAAACTCCGTCTCAAAAAAAAAAAAAAAAAAAAAAAAAGATAATATGAACGCTAGCCACTCCCTTGACCTACTTGATATTTATAAACCATTAAACCAAATAGCTTACACCAAAGTTTAGAAACAAAATAAATATTTTCACCCTCAACATTCCCATTCAACATTGTATGAATTTCTCTCCAGTGTGACATAGCAAGAAAAGAAAATAAAGGACACAATTATTTGAAAAGAGGTTAAAAAAAATATGCATTTACAGATGCCCTTATTATTTACTTAAGAAAAATTCGAGGTATGTGCAAAACAAGTATTAGAACTAAAAGTAAATGTAGCAAGATTATAGGATATAATTATCAGTATTTTATATACTAGCAGCAATAAAGTTTCCATTAAAATAGTATAGACAAAACATAAAATACTTAGAAATGATTTAGCAAAATGTACAAATCCTCTTTATTGAAAATTATATATCATTGCTAAGATAAATAAAAGGCCTAAGGAAATGTAAATGTAAAGAAATACTACATTCATGGATTAGAAGACTTACTACTGTTGTCAGTTCTTTCCAAATTGACTGATAGTTTCAAAACAATTTCAATCAAAATTCCTATGGAAATTGGCAAGCTATTTCTAAAATGTATGAGAATTCAACTAAAAATGTTACAATAGCAAAGCCATTTTTAAAAAGAGCAAGTTGGAGGATTTATACACTGATTTACATCAGTGAAACAAAATATGAACTCTAGGAAAAAACTCACATATATATGGTCAGCTGGTCAACTGATTTTTACAAAGGGACTAAGACAATATGTGGGGAAATTACTGCCTTTTTAAGAAATGGTTTTGGAGAGAGAGATAGAGAGACTAACTTCTGTCCTTAGATCACATACAATAATGAATCATTTGGATCACTGACCTAGGCATAAAAGATCAAATAATAAAGCTTCTTAAAAAATTAAATTAGGCTGGGTACAGTGTCTAAGGCCTGTAATCCCAGCACTTTGGGAGGCTGAGGTGGGAGGATCACTTGAGGTTGGGAGTTTGAGACCCATCTGGCCAACACGGTGAAACTCTGTCTCTACTAAAAATACAAAAATTAGCTGGTTGTGGTGGTATGTACTTGTAATCCCAGCTATTCAGGAGACTTACGCAGGAGAACCGCTTGAATATCAGAGGTGGAGGTTGCAGTGAGCTAAGATTGTGCCACTGCACTCCAGGCTGGGCCACAGAGAGAGACTCTGTCTCAAAAACAAACAAATAAAAAACCATTAAATGAAAATCTTAGTATCTTGCTGATAGGCAAATATCTTCAGGCACAAAAAGCAATGATCATAAACAATATATTTAGATTTCATCAAAATTAAAAACTTCTACTTATCAAAAGCCATCATTAAGAAAACAAATAGGCAAGTCAAAGACTGGTGAAAATATTTGCAAAACATACTTCTGATGAAGAATTTCTGTTCAGAATATATACAGAACTCCTATAACTCAATAATACAAATGCGAACAACCTGGTTAAAAATGGACACAAGAATAGAATAGACCCTCTTCAAAGAAACAATAAGCACATGAAAAAGCGCTCAATATCATGAGACATCAGGAAAGCACAAACAAAAATAATCATGAGATCCCACTATATTGCCCCTAGTGGAATGGTTGAAAATCTTAACAAACAAATAATTAAAGATCCCACCATATACTTGTTAGTGGGAGTTTAAAATGCTACAGCACTTTCGAAAAACTTCTAGCAATTTATAAAACTATGCATGTATTTACCCTATGACCCAGAAACTCCACTACCAATAATCAATGTTAAAGTATACATCAACAAGCTTTTATAATAAATTTTATTAAAGCTTTATTCATAATAGCAAAAAAAAAAATGCAAACAGTCCAGTATTCATCAAGAGGATAGAAACAAAATGATGACACATTCAAACAATTGAGATACTAATCCACAATGTAAGGAGTAGACAGCTAATACAAGTGCCCACATGGGTAAATCCTTGAAAACATTGTGCTGTGTAAAGGAAGTTTTATACAGAGTATCTACTGAGTAGTTAATCTAAGGGCATTTTTGGAATGGGCAAAACAAACGGATGATAAAAACAATCAGCATAGTCATTGCCTCTGGAGGTGCTGGCAGTGGAGTTTGGGAGGGAACATGAGAGAAGTTTCTAGAGAGATATTAATTTTCTATATCTTGATAGCGGTTTGGATTGTCCGGATATATTAATTCTCAAAACTGACAGAATGACACATTTAAGATTTGTGCAATTTACAGTAGGTAAATTTTATCTAGAAATAAAGAAGAAAAACATATTAAATTCTGATAATGATATGCATGCTAAAGTATTTAGAGGTGATATATACTAATGTCTGCAGCTAACTGAATTACATCAAAACATATGAGAGATTGATACATAAATAGGAGGGCAGACGAATGGGTAGATATGTAATACATCAAAAATAGCAAAATGTTAATGGTAGAATCTTGATGATGAATTGGGTGATCATTATCTAGCTCTTTCAACTATTCTGTATTTTTGGCAATTTTTACAAGTAAATTTTTGAAACATTACAGATGATCGGAGGATCCTAAATGCAGTTTTCTCTTTAGTTCCAGCCCTACTTCCCATCCTACTTCACAACTGTATACCAGTGTTTGAATTATAAGAAAAAATAATTTCTCATAAGAATGGTTAATAATCACTTTAGTGATACATGTAAATGACTCCTCCATTTCATGATTGGCATGCCCAAAGTATGATTTTTAACATGTGGAATTGCTACTGGTAAAGTGGCCTCATTGCATTTCTGCTGAATATGTGTGCAGACTAAAAATTAGCCAAAGCTGCCTGTCATATTTAGAGCTATAGACATAAAATCCTAAGATTAAATATATTAATTGTTCCTTATTGGCAGCATTTGAAGCAGCAACTTCTTCAAGTTTGAATCCACAGTTAACTGGCCACTATTGTGGCTCTACCTTCACCCTTTTTTATTTTATGATCTCCCTGCCTGCTGGAGGTTAAAGCAGGGGCCCCAACACCCAGGCTGCTAACCAGTACAGGTTGATGGCCTGTTAGGAGTTGGGCCACACAGCAGACGGTGAGTGAGCATTACCCACCTGAGCTCCAACTCCTGTCAGATCAGCGGTGGCATAGATTCTCATAGGAGCGCGAACCCTATCGTGAACTGCACGTGTGGGGGATCTAGGTTGCGCACTCCTTATGAGAATCTAACTGGTGCCTGATGATCTGAGGTGGAGCGAGAAACAGTTTCATCTGGAAACCATCCCCGCGCCCCTCCCCACTCAGTCCATAATTGTCTTCCACAAAACCTGTCCCTGGTGCCAAAAAATTGGGTACTGCTGTTTTAGAGAACTGGTCTATTTAAAGTTTATATACTTAATTTACAAAAATCCAGAAGCACTTAAGATCATCTCATAGAACATCTGAAGTTTTCTTACTGGAAAAGAACATTTTAAGTAATAATGTTGTATGGGATATCATTTGTCTTAAGATTTAGATTCAGGGTTACTGAGATAGAGCTTCCTAACCCACCCTCACGACTTTGGCTGAGTATATTTACAGAGGCAGTGGGCTATTTCCCAGCAATTGCTTTCTAGGAATTTATCTTTCCCTCCCCAAAGAGTGGGCTTTAAAATGAGGCACAGAGTTTCTTGAAAATATCATATTAGAGTGGTTATTGTGTTAAATGCTTTCATTCTCTCACCCCATTTTTATCAAAGTTACTCTTCTCTTGGGGGATGGGGACAAAGAAAGTCAGAAAGGGGCAAAATCACAGAAAGACAAAAACATTTCAGGAATGCTGTTACGGCTTTCATAGGTCACGGCCTTTTCTGAAAATTTGTCAGGTGTCCTCTCCCTCTATTTTGCAGGTGGTTAGAATCATAATTGGGCTCTAAAAATAAAAATAAAAATAATGTTGTGGCTGAAGATCAAAAGTTAAAAACATCATTAATTATTGATAGGCATGGATTTTGACAAGATCATCCTTTGGGTCAGAGATGAGTTAAGAAGCACTTAACAAGTAAGCACCCTTGCAAATTATTTTTGCAGTTCTTGCTGGAACAAAAGAAATGCAAAAAAGATAAGATTTTATTATCCAGATATGACAATCTTTTATTTAAAAAATGATTGCTATATTATGTAAAGCCTTGCCTCATGACCAAACATTTAAAATGAATGGTAGAAAAAAAGACAATCACATAAAAAGAGAAGCGGTCAATGCAAAGTATGATACTCACATATTCAGAGAAAACCATTTTTCTTTGTCTTACTTTATAGTCCTTTTAGCTATTGTTTTGAGAGAAAGCATTTTCTTTCTTCTCAATGTGTATTCCTTTTGACCATTGCAGACTAATTTGAGTTTTTTCTAAGTAGGTCACAAATAAGTTATGATGCTACTCTTTTCTATTTTAACACCAGTATAGTAATAGTGAGCCACATTTTAGGAGAGGCTTCTGGGTACCAGTTAGAACAGCAGTAAGAGTCTAGACGTGATGAGTTCCTTCTTTATTCTTTACCCCCCACATGAAAAGGCGTTAGCCCCCAGCTTTGCCTCAGGCCAAAGCCATGAGGCCACAGCCTAAAGCTCCTGATGAATCCTTGTAGACTTCTGTGGTCAGAGTTTCTCAGGCAAAAACAGCACAAAACAAATGCTTTTCACTTGATGTATGCCTCTTGAAAGCTTGGAGCAAAGATATCTCTTTGAAAAAAACAATACAAATTTGAAATTATGCTTATAAGGCCATTTTTTTTTATCTCTTGCCATTTGTGTATGTGGCAAACACTAAATATTGTATTGCCTAGCAGGAAGTCAAATACAAGTGCCCAGTGTGTCTTAAATAAAATAAGAGGCATGTTCATTTAGAAACTGTGAGTGGTAATTCAACATGAAAATCTAGGGGCAAAGAAATGATCTTGGGAGCCCCTGGGCAAACCTGGAGAACTGGCACATGGGCAGTCAGCAACCTGCTTTCCTTCATTACCAGTGGGATGTGCATTGCCTTTTTTCTCCTGTCTTTATTCATTTTTCAACAGCCTGCCACATGCAATATGCCAAATCTCATATAAAAAAGCCTTCCACACACACACACACATGCACGCGCACACATACACACACACAAGCACACGTGCACACACACACGAACTAAAGAACCTTCAGCAGATCCCAGCACAGACAGACAGTAAAAACAGCCATCTGCACTGAAGCCCAGGATTTATTCAATTATTCTTGCCCGAGTCATTTGTTTGGCTTTGCAATGTAAAGAGTTCTGTTTCATTGTTGGGACTTTTCAGGCTGTCTAATTGTTTTCAAAACTCTTCTCCCCAGATGCGTTTGGCATTTACCAACAGTGAACAAGCATGAGCAGTGGAACGCAAAAATGTGTGCAGATCAAATGAACATGAAAATCTTCACCCAGGTCACCTGCCAGAATCAGACTAAGGTTCCTGCTATTTAATGGAAAGGTTAAAAGAAGTTTACAGCTTTAATGCCTGTGGCACACTGATTACGCTTAAAGATTTTGAGGATTAAAGCCTATGAGAAACTTTCGAGCAAGTTTGAACAGTGGTGTTAGGAAGCATGAATGGCAGGTGGTTGGTCTGCAAAATGTCATCCAAGTTCAAGCTTCTGGACATGATGTTATCAACATCCCGCTCATATTTCATGTTTGATCCTGAGGATCCTATCATTGCTGTAATCAAGTCAGATAATGTGGTCAACGCTTCATTTTTATTTAAAGCAAGGCTTTTAGTACTATGTATGCTTTCAGTTAAACCACATAGCTGCTCTAGTACAGTATTATTTTTGACTGTAGCTATTGTCACTAAATAGTTATTAATGTTCTTGTTAAAAAAAGGATAAAATAATTATTGAGGTTCTCTTCACAAGGCCTCTATTCTTATGAATGTCTGTAATGCTGATATCTTTTGGGCCAAAATGGAAAGATTTCATGCTGTACCTTGAAACACCGTATTATATAGCACAATAAGTCTATCACAGGAAATCTTAAGTTTCATATACAAAGCATATTTTTTAAAACCTACAAAATTTAAAATTTTTATAACAAGAGATGAATCCAGTATTTTGGGTGCAAGCCTTGTTTAATGTACACCTGCTGAAAACGTTTCATACATAAACACAGATGGATATCTTTATGTATATACATATATATGTGTGTGTGTGTTTCCATATCTGTCTCTATCTTTATATCTAACTTGATAAGTTGATTACCTTAGTAATAATTGGGTATATTGTATCCTGGCTTTTAGCTTACAACAATTATGGAAAGTCTGAATTTTTTTTCATCTGTCTGCATTTGAATATGTCAAACATCTGTTAATTTGTTCCAGTCAGAATCATTTTACCCTATAAAAGAATCAAGCAGAAGACTATTTATAGTTTGTCTATGACATTTTTTCAAAAATGAAAAGCTTCCTCCCTTCCTCCCTTTCTTCCTTCTGTCTTTGTTTCTTTTCTCCATCCCTCCCTTCCTTTCTCTTTCCTTCCTTTCTTCTCTCTTTTCTTCCAAGTGTCAGTGCTTGGCTAGAATTGAAAATAAACTACTCTTTCTTTCACTGTCTCCAAAAAAGTATGCAAATGGAAATTTAAAAGCTATCACATAAAAGTATATTCAAGTAAAATCCTATATGAGAGACATGAACATAAAAACAAATGCTCCTAACTGTAAAATCAAGCAAAATGCCATGTTGATGTGTGCAGTCATGTAGTCAACTAGCTGAAGATTACCCTTGTGGTGTTTTTCCTTTCAGAATTATTCAGTGTCTCAGACTCAGATAGGAAGGAAGTGCAATGTCTTTAATTTCTGAGTTGCACCCATAGGTGATACACTATAGGTGACTTTTGTATCTGTGTCCTCAAATGCTAGCCTGAAGACATCTATCTATCCCTGGGGAGAGCACTAGTAGATTTTTTTTTCCTGAGGAACTCTGAGAATGTTGCTCAGTTTTGGTGTTTGGTTAGAAAGCTCACCGTGGGCTCAGATGGAAGCTTTCCTTTGCAAGACGACACAAGTGTAGGAGTTGTCTCCTTTTATTTGAGGGAAAGAAATGAGGAAATAACCATCAGGGGCAGGTCTTCACTTCTATGTTGTCCTGGATGCCTCTCTATTTCCTGCCTCCTCTAATCATTTCCTTTTCTAGGTATGAATTTGAAACATGGTAGGTTATGTCTTTGTCTTTCCAAGATTTCTTTAGCAAGTTTTTTGGGATCAATATGTGTCTGGAGCTGAGCAGCCAGAACGATTTCAGTCATGCCTTTGGAGTCCTGCTGCAAACATTCAGAGTTTTAGAACTTTGATTTATGTGAGAATGGGATACCGTAGATACTATACCTTCCGACGAACGCATTGTTTTGCGTCTGTTCACTTTGCTTTCCTATGGGTGAAACAATGACCACTGCTAATGTATATGCTTTCTAAAAACATTGGTTTGTCGGGTATAAAATGTGATTTCTCTGTGTCATAAAACTGCTGCCAGACAGATGCATATTTTGCATGTTACTAGTTTAACTTTGAAACCAAAAAAGACAGTGAATTCATTGTATTTTAGATATTTAAATCAAGAAAACCGGAGCTTGGGAAATGGCCATTGGGAATTCGAGAATACTTTTTTGTTTGTTTAATGGGTTTGCTGTTTAATGTGTGCCCAGGTATCTACTGTATAGTCCCTTACATTTACTCTTTCTCTCAGAAATGATTATGGGATTCCTACTGGGGGCTAAGCATGGTGTCAGATGTTTGGGTTACAGTGATGAATTGAAACGGGAAGAGTAAATGTAGAAGTGCCAAGAAGATTCCAGGGGAAAACAAAGCTAAACTAATGCAAAAAATTAGGCTATTGGCCTTTGTTTGTACTAGCAAATATTAAGGAATTTGAAGTTATTTGTCAAGTAGAGAGAGCTAAGGATGGGTTTCAAAAAACTACTCCAAGTGATCACAGTGTATTTACAGAGGGCACTTCATGATGACAGAGAATAGTGTGAGGCTAAGTGGGTAAAACTGGGGGAAATAAGAATTGAGCTTCTCATAACACATTTCTTGACTTTAGAGCCAGCAGAGAGTTTTTAAGGGAGCATGTGAACTCTCTTTCAGTTGAAAACACCTCCCACTCTGTCAGATGATTTAGCATTTATCTGCAGTAGACAGGGAGATTGCACCAGATGGCCCTTCTTATCCTTCTCACGGTCTCTGATTCTCTGACACACATGTTGGAAAACAGCTTTTGTCAAAAAGTAACTTGCCACAATTGGTTCTTTATGCCATTTTTCTCAACTTTGTCCAGAGTGAAGTGTAGTCTGAAGGTGAAGGTGACAGTGAGCCTCATAAAGGGTATATACCACAGGCTGCTACAAGTGAGGACCTGAATCATCACACCGTTCTCCTTTTGAGTTATTAGGCCACCTCTTACTCAAAGATGAAGCATTTCATCTCAGGAGTAGTTCCTTTTTATTGCAGCATTGCCCTTTTCTTTGTCATAATTAAGGTTCTGTCACTATTTCCCTTATAAACTCCTATTTTCTGGAATTTATAACTTAAGGCTAAAAATTCCTTCCAGGCTGAAACTTGGAACTGCAATCTGATCTTTTTACCTGATGGATTTTTCTCCGCTTCTGTAAAGGAAGGATAGGTCCAGCTGAGCTTAAAGAGGTCCTGATGTGGGAAAAATTAGACTGAGGATTTTCCTTTAGTTTCAATTCTATTGTGTCAAATGAACTCTGAGTTTACAGACTTTGAACTTTTAAATGTTAGATATATGCCTTAAAGGACTATTTAGAAATAAATGGGGTTTTGCAGATTGTAAGAATCTTGTCTTTACCATAATATTTCACCAACTATTCCCTAAGGAAAAATGATGAATAAAATAACTAGAAATCCCTTATCAAAGTTAGTGCATTTTTGTAGCTAATTATTTAGCTATTTCTGAGATTCCCTAACCCATATAGCTTTATGCCACACCTCTAGCAGTCTGATCCAAAAAGCATCTGTTAAGAAAGGCAAGCAATAGCTTTAAAAAGTAACAGAAAATAGCAAAGGATAAGCAATTTTTGCCTATCTCTTTTAGCTTTGTTTGGAGGAAGCTGGGAACACTGAATTCATAGAATACTGCATTTCAAAGGCAAATTACAAGTTAGGGAGAAGTGTTATCTTAGTCTTGTTGATCCTTGGGGTCTAGGAAGCCAAATTTGAATCAACTGAACTCTACTTGGTTTAGAATAAATGATATGATGAATCTCCCAAAAAGAGTAATTTTATTTTTTCTAGGTATATAAGTCCACGTATAAAAGAAGTTATTCACTTCACAAGAGTATGAAAACCTGAAAGGTTAAACATTCATTAATTCCTGTCTCTTGCATTCATGTCTGGAGGTGTCTGACCTTCAGACCTAAAAAAGTAAGAAAATTCAAACCTACAAATATCAGCATTTTTATGCTTTCTCCTTTTCTTCCCCTGGGTAGATATCCCTGGCATTTAATGTGAGTGTCCTTGCTTCTGAGACTTTCAATTCTTTATTTTTTATATAAAACACAGTATTATTTAAAAGTAGGTTTCTTTTGATTTAAAAAATGCATTTTTTTATGCCAGAAGGGAGATGTTTTATGTCTCTTTTATGTTCTCTTCTTTTCACTCCGCATGAATAGGTTTACCAGTTTTATTTTTTATTTTCAGATCAATACAATTTAATGTTAAGCTGGACAAATTTATTCAACCTCAGTTAAAGCACAATTTAAAAAAAATAAAGCAAGGTCAGGCTAGCTTTTCTATTTTAAAAATATTTTCTTTTATAATAAATTCTCTCTCAAATGATGCCTATGTGTATATTTTGACATAATCACAGGTACAAATGTGCAGTATCTGAAATCTGAAATGACGCCGGAATATCTTTTCTTGCATTAGTATTACTTTTGTATTCCTACAACAGAGGATGATTTGGGGACATGCAGAGGCTTTCGGTTTATATATACACCTCTGATTATTATTCCACTTCCTTTAGTTATAGATCCAATTTCATACCATGATAGATGCATCTCACAGAGTTCAAAAGAAGTTTCGGCAAAGAGAAGGGCTTTAAGTAAGGCAACCATGATAGCCCAAGATGTGAAATTCAAAATCAAATGCCATTGAGTTAAATGATGATCTAGCTTTTCTTTTGATTTCTGCTCCGACAACTGAGGTATATTTGGGTCTTCAAGAGTAGCATCATGTATAAAAACAGTACTAGGAATCCAGACAAGGATGACTGGATCTAATTATTTCGTTTTAATCAATGACTTCAAAAGCCATGTCCTGGTAGGGTAGAGTTATCATCACTTTATGGGAAATAGATAAATCAACACATACTAAAGAGGTGCAAGAATTAGGCAAAATGTTGAAAGAAAAAAAATGGGCCTATTGTTCTTATTTTATTTTTGGCATTATGATGCTTTAGACATAGTCAAAAAGTTACTGGTGATTTCAGCATGCTGGAGATTTCAGGTGGGTATTGATAGGTGGTTTGTAGAATATTCTCACAAGTATATTTGCATTAAAGTAACAGATGACGCAGTTGGTAGTTGAGGATGATTCTACATTAAACTTAAGGAGCAGATAGTTATCTGGCTTTTTTGCACTCACGATGTGTTTATAATAGAAATTTTTGATATGCAACAGAAGTTAGTTGACTATTTTGATTTATTTGATCTCTTCCGTGCTTAAAAATAAAAAGGAAAGGGAGAAAAGAAGAAAGGACAAAAGGAAGAATTCATTCCTTTGAGTCACAATATTGTGCCTTCAAGATGCCAAGTTTAAAAAGAGAATACTCTTTAATAAGATAAAATGAATTATTAACTGTATTGTGCAAATTAATTTACTTTGTAATGATGGTGTACATGATGAGTGTGAGTGAGGCATGAGAATCCTATGGCTTGAGACAAGGGACAATACAAGGGGAAGAGGGACACAAAAGAGGAGGAAACAGACGCCAAAGACCAGTTTTGATTTTGTTCTTGGATTTGCCTAACGCTGGCCTTGAACATAGTTCTTGTAAGTTCTATCAAATAGTACTGAAGATAAATACTACCCCTTTCAAAATTTTGCTGAGTTTCTTTGCTTGTTAAAATACTAGTAAGTGGAACATCCATAGAACCAAACAAAGGAGATTAGAGCTTGGCTGTCACTTAAGAGCTGTCAGCATCTTCACAACTACTTTATTATATGAGGGACATTTAATGGTATCTAACATTTCTCTGCCGTATAAAATCCAACAGTGTATCCATTCAGTTCTATGAACTCCAAATTAAACAGGACAGCTTTAGGCTTATACTTTCTATCGTCAGCATGTACAAATTAATAAACATTTTATAACATGAATTTATGATTTTTTCAGCCACAATTCTCAGTTAGGTTCAAACAATTGTGCAAAAACTATTGTCACCTGCAGCCTCCTTGGAATAGAATACTAAGTTTCTTTAGTAATTTTCTTTAAAATGTGGCTGCTGCAGTGTTTAGAGAGAAATCTGGGTAAAGAGAACTGAAGGAACCCTTTCAGTATATTCAAAATTGAAAACGAGTATTTCCAATTGTAATGTGCCTGAGTAATTCTCAGGAACAAAACCTTGGAGTAAATGCCAAAGGCTATTGTCTTTTATTATGATTAATAATAATAAGAAAACCAGTTTTTCCCTTACTGCTTTTGTTGTCATATACTGGAAAAATAACATTTTATTCCTCCTGCATTCTCCTTGTCTCAAACTTGTGGGGTTCTCAACTTGAAAACTTATTTTTCTCTTTCAAAATGTGCATTAAAGCACAAACGACTTTCTCGCTTTGATGTTGCCAGAGAAACTTGAGTACTATGTAATTAAGCTTCTACTTTAAAGTATTTTTCTCAACAAACACAGGCTTCTAGGACTAAGACTACATAATAGATGTTATTAACTGTACATATAAATAGGAAATGTGTCTTGCAAAGCATTATATTAGCAGAATGAGTTTGCCTTATTCCAAAGTCATCTCTTTGCTCATAATGACTCATGAGTTTCCTTTCCATTATTTAAAAATAACGTAATTACAGGTGATTCTGTAATAATTTGACATATCTTATATTCATATCTGAACCTATTAATTAGAGAGAACATACGTACTTATAATGTGCCTTTATTATTCAAGTTAATCCCTTTAATCCTATTTGAATAGCCAGATAAAAATTAATCCCTTCAAACATCTTTATAAACAAACATTTAAAGTCACCTATTTTCATCTTTGTCCTCAGCACCTACGCTGAAAGCTTTCATGATTGATGTTGATAGAAGTACTAAACAAGTGGTTGGGCAAGAATAATATGCAAATTATTTTTCTTTGCAAAGAAAGGATATGTATTTACTGATAAGTCCTCCCAATATACAGGGGTTTAAAATCACAGAGAATTATTTTAGAGTGTGGTAACATCCTTAGATATTAATGATTTAATCATTCTTGGGGGTTGGGTTGTCATGGAGGTCCTTGACTCTTCTCATGGGCCCGTCCATCTCATAAAATAAGCAGGTTTCTATTTGAAGACTTTCTAGACCAAGAGGGCCAGACAAGTACAAGGCCTTTAGGTTTCTCAGAGGGTTGCTTGGAGTAGGCATTTGCTAACATAATAGTAACAGAAGGAAGCCACACTGAAGCCAATTTTGGATTCTTTTCTAGCACTGTGATCCTCACCACGAGGTCACTGGAAACAGGAGAGGAAGCAATTGTTTTTCCCTGCTGTGAGCAATGGATTTGAACATGTCTCACACTGTTTTCATGCTGTGTTTTCTTTCCCTCCCCTTTCCCCATAACACAAGTGAAAACTGAGTATAGGGAAGTCCTTTGGGCACCAAAAATAACACAATCTATCCACAGATCAACTGATTATCTTATTTCACTTATTTCCTCAGAATTATGCAGAGTCCATCAATTAAATAATGATAACTTTTAAACCAGAAGGAACTGAAAAATAGCTGGTATTCGTTTATTTTTTTGAATATTTTTATTATAAAGTGTAGAAAATTTGAGAAATATAGTAAAGTAAAAAGGAATAAAATAAAAAAATCAGTAAGCTAAAACTAAGGAGAAACTATATTTGATATTTAGTTTTAATTTTTTCCATGCTTTAACATGGTTTGATAATTGAGATAATGTAATAGAGACAGCATATCTTTTTTCATGTTATAAAAGTCCTTGACAGCATATTTTAAATTAGCTACATGTTTCATCTCACAAACTTAAGAAAAAATTTAACCATTCTCTTATTATTGAAAAGTAAAGCTATTTTGATTTTAGTTTTGCTAATAAGAATTATTCGAGTCTCCTTTAGTATAAAAGTTTTTTATCTGTAATTATTTCCTTAGAATGTATTACTACACATAGTATTAGTAGGTCACATTGTGTGAATATTTTTAAAGTTCTTGATACAGAGTTAAATATTTCTTTGAAAAGTTCGTGCAAGTTTACATCCCCACCAGTATATGAGAATGCCCGTTTCCCACACGGTCAGAAACGTTTGGAACTATTGTCCAATTTAAGTTAGGCAAGTTACTGAGAAATGCCATTTTATTTTTGTTTCTGTTCTGAGTCCTGAGTAAACTAGCAGTTTTGTACTTAGATATTTGTTGCTTCATCACTTTTACTATTTCTTCTGTGAATTGTTCTCTCTTTGTCATACCCTTTGCCAGTTTTTTTTTCTTTCAATTTTTTGTGCTTCTGATATTGGTTTCTAAAGAATTCTTTATATAACAAGGATATCTAGCAGCTCTTTGTGTGCCATAGTTATTGAAAATATTATGTTCCAAGTTTTACTGATCTATCTATTTACCTGTACCTGGTGTTGAGGAGTTATGAATGTTGGGAGGCAATTCTACACGGATCTTTTGTTTTCTGCGCGTCTTGTGAACACAGACTACTTTCGTTTTAGAACTACTTTTTCAAGGATGTTTGTCCAGCAAACAGCCCTGGAAAACAGACATCGTGTCCCCACTGGAAGCATAGCAAAGAGGATTTTACTGCCTATGAGAAAAGATTAGGGCTCCTTAAACTCAGGTTCCTCTCCTGTAACTCACCCCACTTGTCCAGGTGTCACCTGAATACCTTCGTATTGTTCTGTGGAAATGGAATATTGCAAAACCGACATAAATTTGCTTTGGGGGGTTTATTAAAAAATAATTTTTTAGTTAATTTTGTAACATCTTCAATGTTTTATTATGCTTTAGTGTTTTAAATTCTTCCTCGTTCAATTTGGATATTTTGTTTTCCAAAATGTTTTGGTGTCCTGAATATTTTAAAATTCATTATAATAAATTTCTGCAATGTATTTCCTCATAATCAATACATCTTAAATTCTGTTGTATCTTTTGGGATGATATAAGCAGCTAGCCTTGAAAAGGAATTACACAGTCTATGAAAAATCCTGCATTTATAGAATTACTAAAGGTTTTCAAGGGCTTTCTCTCCTTTATTGAATTTAAGAGGGAAAATTATAAGCTAGGTTAGTGTTAAAAATGTAGTTATTTAAAGACTTTGGTATGCTTTTCTTCTTGTATATTATAATTTTTCCTAAGAACTTCTTGAAGAATTTCTGTTTTTTTCAGAAATACATTATCTAGTTTATTCCTTGACTCAGCCCTTTGCCTTTCAACTTTGCTAATATTTCTTTAACTATGTTACCATTCTATGATTTGAATTTACATCTTGGTTGAGCAAAGGAGGCAAGAAAAGAGGAATTTGTAGTCATTGTTTTCACATGTTGATTTACAGTCTTGCCAACACTTTGAAATGTTTGGATCTAATTTTTCTGCTACTAAGAATAATAAAAATACCTTACATTTGCTGATAATATTTCTATTTCTCAGCAATTATAATACTTTCATCTGGGCTTTGTGATGTTAAAATCATTTATAGAATTGTCAGAGTTGATGCACAAATATATAACACAATTCTCATTTTAAATGAAAATTTTCATAACAGTTGAGTTTATGCCTAATATGATTCTCTGTCAAATATCTGTAGTTTAAGGTAATCCATGCCAGACTTTGCCTTTATTTCCCTAAATAATAAAAAATTGTTTGAATTTGAAAGTTAGTACATTCTGTATTCATTCTCTGGACTATAGTGTCATTCTAAGAAACTGATGTAGATGATGCCCTCCCAATGCTTCCTTGCCTCTGGAATTTAATCAGACGTGGCATTCAACCTCTGTCCACACAGGCAAAATGAAGTGCAAAACTGAATTAATTAGCCAGATATCTCAAACAAAAAGTAATCTGCTATTGAGGAGAAGGTACAAGTTTGAAGCCAGAATTGTTTTTTTTAAATTGGTTAAATTCAAAAGGTAACTAGTTGCTCAACTTGGTCAGATAATTGGCAGCTCCTCTTGTGGATATACATATGTAGTCTTAATCTTTTAAGTGTTCGACGTAATAAAACCCTACTAGAACTAGAGTTACTGTTTTAAAAATACCCCTGCTCTATTCTCACTGAATTAAAACATTTTCCCCCAAGACAGGCCAATTCTTTTTCCTTTCAGTATTACCTAATTCAAAAAGAAGGGCTAAGTTGATATTTAAAGTCATGATCCTTAAAACACCTATAATAATTTAAAAAAATTTAAAAAGGAGAATTCTTTTTTATTTAAAGCTTACCTCTTTCTATATATATCTTTTCCAGGTACATAATGCCAACATCAATGAACCTCATTGTTAAATTTTTGGAGGAAAACAATGCACTTTTCTAAGCACACCAGATAAGTTGAATTCTTCTTGAAATTAAAAATAATCATGAGGACATTTAAAAACATGCCTGCAGGCCGGGCGTGGTGGCTCACGCCTGTAATTCCAGCACTTTGGGAGGCCAAGGCGGGTGGATCATGAGGTCAAGAGATCGAGACCATCCTGGTCAACATGGTGAAACCCCGTCTCTGCTGAAAATACAAAAAATTAGCTGGGCATGGTGGCGCATGCCTGTAATCCCAGCTACTCAGGAGGCTGAGGCGGGAGAATTGCCTGAACCCAGGAGGTGGAGGTTGCGGTGAGCTGAGATCATGCCATTGCACTCCAGCCTGGGTAACAAGAGAGAAACTCCGTCTCAAAAAAAAAAAAAAAAAAAAACATGCCTGCAGTTGTTCACTGAGGGTATAAAGAAAATATAATGGTGGTTGATAATAAGTAGATTTCCATATTTTCAAAGTATTTACCACCTAACTGGGACTCAAACCAAAATGGCATAAAATCCAAGAACGTCCTAATGAATTCCATATTTTCTGGACTGATTTGAGGGAGAACACTTAGTAAATGGGTGGAAGTAATTAGGTCTTGTGGACTGGAGCAACAAATCCTTAACAACTGGTATTTAAAAGGGCAAATTGAGTGAGATGTGGTGGCTTATGCCTGTAATACCAGTACTTTAGGAGGCTGAGGTGGATATATTGCTTGAGCCCAAGAATTCAAGGCCAGCCTTGGTAACATGGTAAAACCCTGACTCTACAAAAAAAAAAAAAAAAGCAAAACAATTAGCTATGCTTGGTGGTACACACCTGTAATCCTAGCTACTAGGGAGGCTGAGGTGGGAGGATTTATTCAGCCCAGGAGTTTGAGGATGTGGCGGGTTATCAGGCCACTGCACTTCAACCTGAGCAACAAGTATAAGACCCTGTCTCAAATAAATAAAAATAAAAAATAAAATGGTAAGTTTGTAGCTTATCTGACAGAGGAAAAGAGGCAGTCCTTTGTAAATAGAGGTCAAATATAAAATTTAGGACATGAAGAGGGTAGCCAGGCTATGGAAAATCACAGAAAACAGAGTATTTACCTCTAGAAAAATAAAAATAAAATGGACAAGAAGTTAGGAGGAGTTGCTGTCCCGACTCTCTCATTCATGTGAGTTTTCTGGTCAATTTAAGGCACTTATCTCCATGATGTTGATTGAGCAGCACAACTTTGCCACTTTCAAGCTGCTGACATAAAGAGGAAACCAGGTGCTCAAGTAAAATTTACATTGATCTTGTCATAAATGCCTAAATGGCAATTCCTTGGAGTTCATGTTTTCTTTCTCTCTTGGGTCAACTTGAAACTAAGATACTCTATTTTAATTTCTTTATGGTGTACAACTATCCTGAAATGAATATCCTTGAGCTCTTTTAAGTCAGTACCACACAGAGAAGCAAATCCATTCAATGATGCATTTCCTAAAGCCACACAACTACAACCATCTGATCTTTGACAAAGTTGGCAAAAATAAGCATTAGGGAAAGGACACTTTATTCATTATGTGGTGCTAGGATAAGTGACTAGCCATATGTAGAAGAATGAAGCTGGACTCCTAGCATTACCACACACAAAAATTAACTCAAGATGAATTAAAGATTTAAATGTAAGACCTCATACAATTAGTATAATAATCCTAGGAAAAAATACTAGAAAATACCCTTCAGACATTGACCTTTACAAACAATATAAGGTGCTCAAGAGCAATTGCAACCAAAACAAAAATTTACAACCAGGACCTAATTAACCAAACAATTTTGGCACAGCAAATGAAACTATCAATAAAGTAAACAGACAACCTACAGAGTAAGAGAAAATATTTGCAAACTATGAATCCAATGAAGGTCTGATATCCAGAATCTATGAAAAACTTAATCAATTCAACAAGTAAAAAACACATGACACCCGAGCAGTGAGACTCACAGGCAGGGGCAGCTTGGTGAACTGGAATCAGTCTGCATGTACTATTCCTAGATGTCCCAGCCTACTCTGAGGCTATGGTACCATGGGGGTCCTTTGTGATCCATCCCCAAGTAGTAATTCAGGCATTTGGAGAACCACTTGCCTGAACTGACAGCCTGAGCTACTCCATCTTTGATGGACATAGATCATGGTGAAGTGGGTCCTTCTCTTCTCTACCCCCAGGCAGAAATCCAGGCATATAGAGCACCCATTCACCTGTCAACAGCCTGAACCACCCACCCTTCCTAGACATAGAAGGTGATGCAGCAAGACCCTCTTTGCTTCATGTCCAGGCAGATCTCCAGACATTTAGAGCACCTGCTTGCATGCATCAGCAGCCTGAGTCACCCCAAAGTTCTTGTGCAGAGAACTTAGTACAGGGGGGCCCTCTCCATTCCATGCCCAGGCAGATCTCCTGGTACTTGGAGCAATAGCTTGCCTGGATCAGTAGCCTGAGCCGCCCCATCCTTCCTGTGGAGAGATCCTGGTACAGGGAGGCTCCAGGCAGATGTCCAGACATTTGGAGTACCTGCTTATCTCGTTCAGCAGCCTGAATCGCCCTACTCTTCTTGGACATAGACTGTGGTACAGCAATGCCCTCTTGGCTCCACACCCAGGCAAATCACCAAGCATTCAGAAAATCAGCTCACTTGAGTCACAACACCCTTCTTGTGCAGAGATCTTGGTGTAGGAGGGCCCTCTCTGCTTCATGCTCAGCAAGATCTCCAGGCAGTTGGAGCACCCATTCACTTGGATCAGCAGCTTGACTTGTCCCATTCTTTCTGTTCAGAGATACAGGTATGGGGAGCCCCTTTCTGCTTCATGCTCAGGCAGATCTCGAGGCATTCAGAGGACTCACTTGTTTGGATCAACAGCCTAAACTGCCCTACCCTTGCTGGACATAGATCATGGTACAGCAAGTCCCTTTCCATTCCACACCCAGGCACATCCCCAGACATTCTGAGTACCCACTATTTTGGATTGAGAGTTTAGGTCACCATCCATCTCTGTTCAGAGAATGTGGGCCAAGGAGGTTTTCCAGCTTTACACCTAGGCACATTTCTGAGCACTAGGCCATTTGCCAGGCTCTTCCTAGGTGCTGGTGCTTGTGCCTGCCATCAGGGAATCCTATAGGCAGACCTGTCTCATAAAGCGCCTCCCATAGTAACCCTCTCCCTGCAGAGGGAGCAGGGAGTTCATACCACTGTGTGCTCCATGAATCAGCCAATTGGCTGAGGCAACCAGTAGCTTCTCCAGTAAACAAGGATAAAGTATACACCCAGCCATGTTGGCTGCAGTCAGCTCTTACCTATAAGTGCCATCTACTGTCTTGTACGTCAAAATGCATAGCCCAAAAAAAAGCCTGACAACAGAAGTGCATAGGTCTATAGAAACAAAGCCAAAACATCCTACCCACATTGTCTACAGTCACACCGTCTAGGCAGAGGTGGTGGGAACATGGGAAAGAATATATACATATAAGAGGGGAAGAAAGAGACAAAAATTCTAACTGCATGAAAATAATTACAAGAGTAAGAAGTGCCCGCATCTCCATAGAAGAAGAAACCAATGCAAGAATTCTCGCACCATGAAAAATCTAAATGTAGTGGCACCACCAAAGGATCACATTAGTGCTCCAGCAATTGTCCCAAATCAAAGCGGAAACTCAGAAATGACAGATAAATAATTCAAAGCATGGATTGCAAGGACACTCAATGAAATTCAAGACAAGATTAAAAATCAACAGTGGAGGCCCCTGGCTGGGAGATGGTCTACAGAGGAGCAGCTGCAGGGAATGTTCTGGGTTTAGAGACAGAGGCGACTTGGTGTCTCTGGTGAGAGGCGGGTCTTATGTAGCTCTGCCGTAGGCTGGTCTCTCCTTTACAAAATCCTCTATGGTCAGCTGACTCTTGCATATCACAGTGGAATAAGACTGCACAGTTGCTGGTAGGTGAGTTTAAAGTCTTAATCTATGCATTCAGAGAAATATTTTTATATGCTTTGTGTAATTTATAACAAGGACTTTTTTTTTAGCTTTATTAACTGTGAATTCACCCCTCCTTCTCCACTGCATATTTAAAGCATGTGTTCACACTGTGTGTAAACATTCACTGAAGATTTTCTCTTTGTACATTGCTGACTGTTCAAACATAACAAGTATTATTAAAATTAAATATTAACTTACAAAAAAAATCAACACAAGTAAAATTCCTAAAGCAATACAGGAAATTAAGAAAGAGATAAATGTCTTAAAGATGAATCAATAAAAGCTTCTGGAATTGAAAAAAATTTGCTTAAGGAGTTTCAAAATACAGTTGAAGACTTTATCAATAGCCTGGACTAAGCAGAATAAATAATATCAGAACTTTATGATGTGTCTTTCAAACTAACCCAGTCAGACAAAAATAAAGAGAATATCAAAAAATGAACAAAGTCTTGAGAAATATGGGATTATATAAAGTAACCAATCTATAAATTAGTGGCATTCCTGAGAAAGAAGGACAAAAACTAAAAAACCTCTAAAACATATTTGAGGAAATAATTCAAGAAAATTTTCCTTATCCTGCTAGAGGGGTAAACATTTAATACCAGAAAAACAGAGAACACATGTGAGATACTTTACAAAATGAACATCACCAAGGCACATAGTCACCAGACTATACAAGGTCAATGCTACAGAAAATCTTAAAGGCAGCCAGAGAAAAAGTTAGATTGTATACAAAGAGAACCCCATCAGGCTAACAGTAGACTTTACAGCAGAGACATGCCAAGAGACATTGGGGTCCTGTTTTTGGCATTTTTAAAGAAAATAAATTCCAACTAATTATTTTATATTCTGCAAAACTAACATCATAAGTGAAGGAGAAATAAAATCTTTTCCAGACAAGCAAGTGCTAAGAGAATTTGTTACTAGACCAATCTTACAAGAGATCGTTAAACGAGTTCTATACATGAAATTGAAATAATATCTGCTACCACAAAAACACACTTTAAGTACATAGCCCAATAAAACAATCGCACAATTAAAAACTACAAAGCAATAAGCTAACAACTTCATGATAGGATTAAAACCTCATACATCAATATTAACCTTGAATGTAAATGATTTACATACACTACTTAAAAGGCACAGAGTAGCAAGTTGGATAAAAACATAAGACGTATCCATCTGCTGTCTTCAAAAGACCCATTTCACACATAAAAACACACATAGACTCAAAGTAAATGTTGGAGAAAGTTCTATCACATAAACAGAAAAAAAAATGCAGACTTTAAACTCACAGTCAAAAAGCACAATAAAGGGCATTTCATAATGATAAAAGGCTCAATTAACAAGAAGAAATAATTATCCTAGATATATATGCACTCAACATTGGAGCACCCAGATTCATAAAACAAGTAGTTATAGACCTAAGAAAAGACTTAGAAAGCCACACAATGATAGTACAGGGCTTGAACATCCTGTTGACAGTGTTAAATCATTGAGGCAGAAAACTAAGAAATTCTGGTCTTAAATTTGACACTTGGCTAATTGGACCTAATAGACATCTACAGAACACTCTACCCCTCGAAAATAGAATATACATTCTTTTCTGCACATGGAACACACTCCAAGATTGACCACATGCTTGCTCATAAAGCAAGTCTCAGTATACTGAAAAAAAAAGAATCAAAATTATATCAACCATTCTCTTCAACCACAGTGGAATAAAAATAAAAATAAATTCCAAGAAGATCTCCTCAAACCACACAATTGCATGTAAATTAAACGACCTGCTCCTGAATAACTTTTAGGTAAATAAAAAATTAAGGCAGAAATAAAATAAATTCTATGAAATAAATGAAAACAGAGATACAATATGCCAAAATCTCTGGAATGCCATGAGAATACCAAGATAAATCGTGTACAAATCTTTTTTTCATGAGACTTTCATACAAGTTGACAATTTAAGGCAGAGATAACCAGGAGGTAATTTGGTACAACAGGTCCTTGAATAGCATCATTTCACTAAATGTGATTTTGCTATAACACTGACGAGGAAAAAAAAAAGATTACTAGCTGGAGCCACTCTCTGTGTAGAGTTTGCACGTTTTCTCCACATCTATGTGGGTTTTCTTCAGGTACTCCAGTTTCTTCCCACATCCCAAAGATGTATATATTAGGTTAATTGGTATGTTTCAGCTTTCGCAATCTGAGTGTTAGTGTGCATGTGAGTGTGCCCTGCAACGGGATGGTGGCCTGTCCAAAATTGGTGCCCACTTTGTGCCCTGGGCTGCCAGCATAGGCTGCAGACACCCGTGATTCTGAACTGGAATAAGCAAGTAAATAATTATCTTACTTGTTTTTATTTATTAATATGTCTTAAATGTTCGTATAGCTCACATTTATTACAATGTTTAATATTAGAAGAGTTTTGGTGGATGCAACTGAAAGTCTTATGTAAAAGGAAATAAGCCAATCAGAGAAAGATCAATGTCACATGTTCTTATCCATATGTGGTAACTAAAAATGTTGATCTCATGGAGGTAAAGAGTAGAATGATGGTTACCAGAGGCCTGGAAAGGATAGAGGTTGGCAGAGGGATGAGGATAGGTGGCTAATGGGTACAAATATACAGTGTGATAGAAGGTATATATTGTAGTGCTCAATTGCACAGTAGAGTGACTATAATTAAAAATAATTTGTGTATATTTCAAAATAGCTAGAAGAGAAGATTTGAAATGTTCCCAACACAAAGAAATGATAAATGTTTGAGGTGATGAATATCCCAGTTACCCTGATTTTATAATTACACATTGTATATGTATATCAAAATATCACATATACCCTATAAAATTGTACAATTATGTATCAATTAAAAAAAAAGTGGTTTGGGTCTTTAGAAATTTGGTGTTATTTTTGTGACCAGAAATATGCCAGTGCTTGGGCATAGTTAGTGCTTAATACATGTTTGTGGACTGACTGAATCAATAGAATAAATTGTACACTTAACAAGGAGCATAAAGTAAGGGGAAAAGACATGAAGAACGTAAGGTAGGAAATATGGACCTTCTGCGGTATCCCAACATTGATATTTAGATTTTATTCTCAAGGATATAGAGAGTCATTAAATATTTTTATCTTTTAATTATGTCATTTATCCAAGAGGAGATGTATGCTGTGACTTTAAAACTATCTGCTTTACAAAACGGGAGCATGCACATAGATAAAAGTGGAAAAAATTGACAGTAAGGGAAAGAAGTTTCCTCTCTGATAAATAAAGTATAAAAAAATCGTACAAAGGATCAGCTCCAATCAATCACCTTCTGTAGAAGAGAGAATCCTGGGCAGTAGTTTAAAAATATTCCTCTTCTATAAGCAAGCATATTCCTCTTTTTGAAGCTGACTTGATTTAATGTCTTGAACGTCCATGGCATAGACTTTCAATGATTGTGTTTATACGTCTATGTCTGTGTCTGCCTAGTGGACTACACATTTCTTGGGGTCAGGGAACAGTTTTATGTGTCTTATGTGTATCTTATGTCTTTACATACTTGATAGTCAAAACCTGTAGATAACTGAGAAATAGGTTCCCCATATTCCAACTTTCTGATGCCCTGTGAAGTAGAGAGATTTACTAAAAGATGACTCATACTATCAAGAAAAGAAGCTGTTTCTCTGTGTTAGTCTTGGTGAACTTTCTTGATCTATATCCTCCCATGATAGGTACACCCATTCTCCCCTTGCTGAGAGGCTCAGGTTTGTGAGCTTGCACAAGTCAGAGAAGCGGACCCTGCCTTAAAACAATTTTATAAGGTAAATGCCATCTTCTGTGAGAATGAGTAGTCCTTTTCCAGTGACACCTTTATCTCAACACACCTGACTTTCCAAAGCATTCAAATTAGAAATATTGATAATTTTTATTATGTTAACAACAGAATAATAAGCCAAGATACTGAGTTCCCGAAGGAAAAATTTAGGCTAAATGGAAAGAAGAATCTTTTAACAATTGTCATACTTTTTAAATAATAATATTCTGAGCATTCCTTTTTATGATGTTCAGACATTGTCCTTTGGCCTAGAAGGATTTGGGTAACCTAACTAGCCAGGGAAGCATGGTCCATGTTTGCTCTCCAATTCTATGACTCAGTAGGTTTTTTTCAAACCTAATTTGTTTTCATGCTTTACCAAAGAATGAAGGCAAACTTTACAAATGCATTAATAGTGAAACAGATGACAACTTTAGTACAGGCCCCATTAGCCATGTCAGTACAAGTTGAAACACAGAGGAAAGAGAACATTTTTATTAAATATCACCTGAAGACAGCAGAATAGAAAACAGCAGAAAAGAAAAATGGTCACTGAAAAATTTAGTGCTGAGGAACACACACTATATTTTTCACCATTTGCCATATTTACTGAAAAATCAATGGCAGATCTCCTGTAGTGTGACTGTGGTGTGACAAACTCTTATTATAGGTTAACATCCTATTACACTAGTTCATTTGTGTAAAACTTTCTGCTGGAGTGGCAAATATTAATGGCATTATCAGATAAGAAAAAAAAGCTAGAGTCTTCCAGGTAAAGGGGCATCTCTGAGGATGGTGATTTGTAATTTTTGTTTTTATTTTTGTGTAAATTGTTATTCTCAACAAAAGATTTAAGATTACATAACAAAATACATAGAATCCAATCAGACAGAATCAACATTTAAAGTAGATGAAGAAAAGGGGTCAGAGACAAGAAAATCAATGTAACAAGTGGGGCTTGAGAGTAATCGTTGCACATCAAATGTTGGCGTTTTCATTCTTGAGTGAAATGAGCCATGGATATGACCCGGAAGTTTTGAGCAGCCAACTTAAAGGAGACCTGATCAGCTTTATGATTCACAGTGTTTCATGAGATCAAAAAAAAAAAAAATCAAATAATTGCTCATAAATATTCTAATTTTTTTCCCACTCTATGCCCAGAGATAAACTTATCTCGTGGACTTTGAGAGAGAGAGAGAGAGAGATAGAGAGAAAGACAGCACACACTGAAACATGGGAAACAATATTCTAACAGCACTTTCACAATGAGCTTCCATATAATTTTCTGCTACATAGCCTGATACAATTATACCCCAAAGCAATGAAGTAATAAATCTTTGGGGAACTAATAGAATGTGTTTGAGGGGTGTTGTTTCCCGCCAGAATGGCATAATGAAAGACAGATTTTAAAGTATACCATGCACTAGGTGAGCTCTATATTCTCTTTAGGCTATTTCCATTCTCTCTTATTTTTATTTTTTTTCTTTTTCATTTAAACTTGAGATTTTTAGCTACCTGGACAAAGTAGCTGGTTAGTCTGGCCAAGCCATGGGCTTCAACATTTAATCCTGATGGGAATGAAATTAACATACTTCCATGAATACTGAGGCACCTCACAAGAACACCTAGAAGGCCACTCCGCATTCCACAAGAGTGACCTCAGGATGGCCAAACTTTCCCTCAGTCTCTTCCAAGTTACGGAAAAGCCTCTTCTTGGCCATGATGTTCAGAGGGAACCGAATTAACTTGACAGCATCATGTCAAGGAATAAATAAAAACTAATTTATGTTCTCATAAATTTTTCAGTGTGACTCCACAAAGTGAATCAAATAGAAATAGCTTCCATCTCTGAAATTTGAGTTTGAAAATTGATAGCACAAACTTATCTAAGAAATGCAGAATTTCAGAAATTAAGAACCATGGAAATAAAAAGATCAGGGGAAGAAAATGTATCCAAACCTCCATTGCCATTCACTCTTCCTTTATGTATCTGTTCTGCATTCCTCAAATCCTAAGATTTGTCTGTCTTGCCTCACCCACTAAACTGGCACCTGATGATGGAATGATTCCACTGCATTTGTCTTTCAGGCAAGTAGTACGAATGTCATGGTAGGCAAGTCAATGTTGGTTGAATAAATTAATGTTGCTTCTTTTTTTAGCCCCATCTATATAATTAAAAATCACTTTGCTAGTTTAGGAATAACTAATAAATTTAAGAATAAAACTTTTAACAAATGAGTTATTGATATTGCTTTATGAATTTAAGATATAAGATGAGGAAGCAAGAAAAATTGGGGAGATATTTAAGGAAAAGAATGTAAAAGTTGATAGAAAAAAATCTTGACAATACATTTTTCAATTTTTGCTACTTTTCATATATATGAAACCAAACAGAAGAAAACAACAACAACAACAACAACAAATTATCAGTTGTACTGTTTTACACTATTTGTTCAATATGTGCTATCCATCATTTAATTCTTTGGTGAAGACAATAGTGTCAGGGAAATGAATACTTTGCCAAAGGTGTGCTTAGGAACTTTGAATAGTTGTGCAGGACTAGGGTTGTCAGTGCTGTTGAGGTTGCAGAGGCGAGTAATGAAGGCTGCAGAGTGAAGTGGGGTTTTAAGCTCAGTAGGTTACTTCTGGGTCTGGGGCAGAGCCACATTGGGAATTAGGCACATTTGCCCTGATCCTCAGCCGGTAAATGGGTATCCTCCCGACAGTTTCAAAGTGGTTCTGGCCGTGTTTAACTTCTCTCTCTGTGGGGGGCTAATCTCATAAAGATTTCAGCCACGCAAGCAACGGTGTCTGGGGTGTAATGATCGCTTTGAAGTTTGTTTGCTCGCCAGTGCATTTAAACAGTTTAAATGTTCCAGGAATAGGATTAGATGCCCCAGTGAATTCATTTCATTTACCCCCAGCAGCAGTGATTTCCCAATACTATGAGAGGTTTACATGGTATCAATTTAGAGACATGCTGCTTTTGAAGATTTTCCCCTTCACCCTCTCTATTTTCTACCTCACTTAAGGTCTTGCCTAGAAAAATATTAGGGGTCAGGGCTCAGTAAAAAGGGCATTATGGTTATGCCTTTAGGGCATGCAAACGATAATTTTCTGAGTTGTCTTCTAAAGTGTTAGCTCAAAAAGTAGAAAGCAGAAAATTAGGACAAAATTAAGGCCATTTTAGAATTTATTCAATGATTATACATAAATATTGAACCACTGTACAGCCCAATCTCTGAATTAATCATGCCATTTTAGAATGGAGAATTTTGAATACTGATTGTTGCACTGGCTGTGCAGCAAGTTGATACCAAATTGCTTTTGTAGACTTTAACCCTTAGGAACAGCAGAGAGTATGTATTTCCTTCAAACATAATCCAAAAATTGTATTTGAAAATTAAGTAGTGATTTGTAGTGGTCCTTCAATGCCTAACAGCTCTATGCCAAATTCTGCACACTAATTCAACACCAGAAAATAGATTAGCCTTTCTATCTTTGGATATAGAAGGAAAAAGATAGTCCTGAGCTACTGTGTCCACTGAAAATGATCTTTGGGACCAGAAATTAATGTGGAAATACTTAATACTATACATATGACAAATTTCCATGAAAGGAACAAAACCTTTAATTTTCTATCATTTCAAAATGATCCAAGAATATATTGCTATTTTGCAATATCTATACCTTCTCCTAAGTAGCTCACATGACATATTTTAAAGTAAAATATTCACATTTACAAAAATTTGGGGGATATTAAACAAAACCTTTCCAAATACATTTGATTAGAGGATTCCTGTATTTCTTAGACATTTTTGTTGTCCTTTTTTTTCTGAAAAATACACGTTCTTTTTAGAAAACTTTAAAAAAAGTTATTAAGAATCAAATAAAAATTATACATAAAATTCAACAATCTTTATGTAACCAAAGTTAAAATGTTGAGATTTTCCTTTTTGCTGTACATGTTTTTCAATAAGTATAATTATACTATAAATAAATGGTTTCTCGTGTAGGTTATATCTTGAACATTTTTCTACATCATTAAAATTGTTAATAAATGTAATTTTCATGGATGAAGAATATTTCACTTATAAATATACCATAATTTATTTCAGTATTTCTTTTTTGGGTAGATATTTAGAATTTTCTTAATATCATGATTTATTGTTCGAAATAGTTGTTGGGCCACATGTGGTAGCTCACACATGTAATCCCAGCACTTTGGGAGACCAAGGCAGGAGGACTTCTTGAAGCCAGGACTTAGATATCAAGCTGAGCAACAAAGTGAGACCCCATATCTACAAAATAAAAACAAAAAATGTAACTGGGTGTGGTGGCGTGCACCTGTAATCCCACCTACTCAGGAGACTGGGGCAGGAGGATCCTTTGAGCCCAGGAGTTTGAGCTATGATTGCACCAGCAAGACACTGTCTCAAACAACAGTCAAAAAAAGCAAGAGTTACTGTAATAATTCTGCCAAAAGTTCTGAATATTTTAAAGTTTCTAAATATACACATATATTCAAATGTTTTTCAGAAATAATCTATACAATTATTAGAGAATTACATGTTTTAAAATATGCTTATTAGCTTTTAGAATTTTTTTCAAGTCCTTGCCCATACTCCAGTCACTTGAGTATTTTTTTTGAGGATGTTGTGTTATTTTTAGAGATTTTTTTTAAAACAGCTCATATATTGGGGATATTATCTTTCTCTGTATTTGTTATAAATATCTTGCCCCAGGCTGAGAAGTACTATTTTGTTGCATCTCCTATCACATTCTTATCTTGCTGCTATAGCATCTTAAAAAACAAACAAACAAACAAAACAAACAAACAAACAAACAAACCTGTTTAAATGACGACTTTTAGAACTGTATATTAAAATAAGAAACAATTTTGTCCTAAGAATTTATAAGTAATTGCCTCAGTATTATGGAGAATGGATCCTTAAATTGCTAAAGTATGATAATAGATTTTTTAAAAAGAACTAGATACATTTCAGCTAGTTTAGTCTTCCCTGGATGCTCATGCTTCTATTTTCCCTACATGGGCTTCTGCCACACCCCTCCCCCAACCATATAGCCACTTTCTCTGTTTTTCCCTGAAGGAGAAACCTTCTTTCTTTAAAGTAAGGTGAGCAATCAATTGATCTTCTCTTCCCACTGTCTGGTTAGATTACCTAGGGACTTGCAGCAGCTCTCTTAGAGTATGGTTTGCTTACCACACACAAAAGGCTCTGCATGCAGAAAATGCTATTATCACTCTGCTTGATCCTATTTTAAGGGACTTGCAGCATCCCATACTTAGTAGTACCATGCATAATCAGCCAGGCAATGTTGCTTGATACTCTTTTTTATTCTGCTCTCACTTTGGTTTAGTTTGTCAACAGTGAATTGGCCTAACCTCTCACTGCAGTTATTTTATAATTATCTCAAACATTTAAGAAATATTCTAGGCATTGACCAGGTTTTAATTTTTCTTGATGACCTAGGGGAACTTAGGTGACATCTGCTTTTGGCCTTGACTTAGTCATTTCTCTTACCACATAATCAATCAATTCATGATTAAGATACATTTTGTCTTCACTTTGAACCTGGACTCCGTATTTTGCTGGGCATTTATGGAGAACTAATAATGAGCGATCCAGAAGATATGCCCAGATACCAGACAAGTGAAAATATTTTTGTCTCTCCTGTGGTTATTCTGCTTCTTTGTAAAAAATAATTATAAGATGTGTACATTTATATAATTATAGAAATACTTGTAGCTTTGTGTTTTAGTGTAAAAAGCTCATTCCATGCCATGACCTATGGGAGAGATTATGGAGGTCTTCAACTATACATGCTGTAGGAACAAACACCACTTAAGCTAGGCTCTGCTTCCTAAACAAGTATTTAATCTCCTCATTAAAGATATATGAAACTAAAAATCAATGAGCTCCGGTGGTTAGAGCTTTCTAGCGGAACTAATGGATACACCTTGTCTAACATTAGAAACTTCACTTGTGGTTTACAGCTGTACACCAAGAGAAAACATGAATCTAGAAATAAGGTCTCTGGCTAGAGTAATTGGGCTGTCAGTTCTGGATAAGCAGGTCTCATAAATAAATAACATATGGAATAAGTATTGCCAATTCACATTCTCTCACATTAAAAAGATATGGTGAACTCTTACTGTAAGGCTGAAGATAAAAGATGGCAAACTTCTGCTTGGATTCATGCACTGTCAAGCCTCATTAGAAAGATTCTTTGTGCAAATTTAAACCTCTAACATGCTGACATCATGAACTATTTAAACTGAAAAATAGTTTACAAGACTTGTTTAGAGATATAAAAAATTTCACTTCACCAAGTAAATA
Source organism: Sapajus apella (assembly GCF_009761245.1). Classification (NCBI taxonomy): domain Eukaryota; kingdom Metazoa; phylum Chordata; class Mammalia; order Primates; family Cebidae; genus Sapajus; species Sapajus apella. The sequence goes on from NW_022437062.1 coordinate 4,441,965, forward strand.
CAAGTAAAAATACTAGTATATTTCCAGATAAATAATAAATAAAAATTTTCAGCCATTTGAACAAGAACAAACACCTAGAACTTGAAATGAATCTCATACAAACCATTTTATAAATAATAGTAGATTATCTCTAAGAAAATCTCACAGCATTGATTACCTACTACTCATTACCTACTCATTTTACTTCCAGAGTTCAAAGTTTTGTTTTCTGTCCTCACTTGTTCTAAACAACGCAAGTAAATACAATGAACACACAAGATAGATTGCAAGCTCCACAAAGCCAGAAACCATATCTGTCTTCTTTAAAACCTAACATGGGAACCACTGCATAGTAAGCACTTACGTTTTAGTTAAACCAATGAATGAAGCATAATGAAGGTTGTATATGAATCTTGGCTTGATTGTGAACTAATGAAGCAGTCCACTCTGGCTTATGAGGAGTCAGACAGAGAATGTTGTGCATAGTCCCAACTCTGAACCATTGCCAGATCTTTGCTTCATTAATCTTTGTGTAGATTCGTCTCTAGACATTTCATTCATGCTTTTGTAGCTCTTCACTTAGTAGAAATAAAACAGCTAAATGCAAAACTCTATTAAAGTTTCAATCTGACTAAAGGGAATTACTTTTAATTCTAAGCACACGACCAGGTGGCCAGTAAGAATTACAGAACACGTGTGTGTTGGGAAATGGAGAAGAGTATACCATGCAGCCTTTTAGTCCAGAAGATGTTCTTTTCTATGGACACTAGAGAAACTTCTATCACTACAGGTGCAGAGAGTAGTAATAGAAGTTTTCCAAAACGCATTTTTGAGATATCCAAAAGAAATTATCAAAACTTTAGCAGTCCCAATGCTACACAACATATAGAAACACCTAAAACAGAATTAGGAAAAGGGAAGAAGAGATGCCACACAATCACAGAAAGTCTGTGCTATACTGTCTGCTATACCTGTAAAGGCTTACAGCAAAACCTTAGCGCAGAAGTCACCTAAATATTCCACTTAGTTACCCATCTGTACTTTTTCTTCACAATCATTCTGGCTTTTTTTTTTCTTGGGATTAATAGTAATTTGTATATAGTTGATTCCATAATACAGGTTCAGTCCTTTTAAATGATTTTTGTTTTTATTCTTACAAAATTTACCAGCTTTAACTCATTTGGCAAGGATGACTGAACTAGTGGACTCAAATGATAGTTTTGTCATTATTCTGCCTTCTGATTGGGCAATACAGATGAGCACATCCTTAAAAATACAATCCACTTATAACTAATATCAAACTGCATGTGGTAATAAAACTCCATTGAGAATGATTTATTACAGGGAAGCTATCCTGACCATAACCAGCTACTGTCTGGTCCAGCCTCTTGGACTTCTTCAAAAGGTCATCATAAATAGCTGATAAATCATTGGGTCATCTTTCATTTTTGGTTGACAAAATTATACTTATAGAGCTGAAAGGAGTCATAAATATTTATAAAAATAACATGATGTATATGAATGTAAATACGTGTTTACAAATAAATATATCTCTTACTTTACTTTTATTTTGTAGGGCCTAACAAGAGCAGAAAGCATAGAACCAGGTTCTTCTGAAGAACCTGGCATCCCTACTAAAAAGCATACCCAATCTTTTTCTCAGTCATAAGGAACTCTGCAATTGAAGCTTTAGGAAAAAGCTTTTGGCTCCTATATTAGTTTGGTTCCACTTTATTTTTTTTTTTAGTCTACGTGATTTTATGCTAGTATTTTAAAAATCATTAGGCTTACTAGCATCTGTTTTTGTTTGATATGTTTTAACCTATTCAGTTCTATTATTTGAAAAATTTACTCTAAGGAAATTCAAAGCCAAATATATAAAGTAAATATTGTTATGAGAGCATGCCTTTTACTACTAAAAAAAGATACTGTGAGTATGGCAAATAATAGCCATATGGGATGGAAAGAGAAAACAACTTTCCACAATTTTTAAGAGAGGAGTCATGGAAAAGAATGGGAATAGACATTGCTCACCATGAGATATTAAACAATAGTAGCTTTTAAAGTTACTCAGAGTATGTAAAGAGTGAGTTTATTATAAAAATGTGAACACACATCTGCTACTTCAACAGGACTCCTTGTTATGCCTTGAACCTACAAGCATATTCCTGCCTTTGTGCCTACGGTCCCAGTTCAAAAGTCATCTGATGACAAAGGTCTTTTCTGATCACACTGTAAAACATAGCAAGATCTCTTCCTAGTAGATGTCTTCACCCTGCTTCCTGCTTTATTTCTCTGCATAATACCTGTCACATATCCAACTTTGCTTGGTGCACAGCAGGTGCTCAAAACATTTTGTTGAATGAATGAAATTATGAACAGATGGAAATGAAGGATTCCTAAAGAAAATCTTATCATTTAGGAAATAAGGATACACTTTAGAATGCATTCCCAGTAAGTGAAGCCCCTGTCCACACACATGTTTTGTTGATGGTGTAACACTCAACCTTCAACAGTGATAATTCATTTCATGAAAAATAACGTGTTTTGCTAAGAATAACTTCAGATTTTCCATAAAACTATCATTTTCATTAGAAAAAAATTAGCCTTTTTTTTTGAAAAAGAAAGGGATCACAACATTAATGCTGTTAGTTAAAAATAAATGCGGAATAGACACACATCTGAGAGTTGAATGCTATTAACAAGAGGTGTGTCTCTGCCATCTTGTAAGCATTACTTTTTTAAAATGAAACCATATATATTATAGCAACTTAAGAAAATATTGCAAAACACTAAGAAGAACATGTAAATCAAGTTTTATTTCATCATCAGAAGTGAATGTTACTTTGATATATACCTTATGTAAGTGTTTTAGATAATGCCAGAGAACATTGGTATTACATTTTGTGAGTATTTGGAACCTGCTTCTTTTTTCTATTTAATAGTATATCAAAAATATTTTCCTATATTATTGTTACTCTATAACCATTTTAATGGTATTTCACTTTATGGATGAAAACTACAAATTTAGTCATCTCCTATTAATGGACATTTACATTATTTATGATTTTTCACTTGGAAACAATGTTCCAAAAAATCCACGGAATAAATCTTTATAACTGTTCATGATTATTTCTTAAAAATACATCTCTACAAGAAGATATTCTCGGTCATAGGAAATATGCTTTCTCATTTATTTTATATTTACCTTCAAATTATTATCCAGATATTTTAGCAAATTATTTTTCCAAAGTCAGTGTATAAGAGTGTAAGCATATTAATTTTACATAATGAAAAGGAGAAAAAGTTGATATTTTGACAGCTACGATAGAAATTTACTTTAGAATAAAATTGCCTTTGTTTGGAAAATTAATTCATGTTTGTGGTAAATGGTAAGCTCTTTGGGGTAAGCTCTTTGTGTGAGACAGAGGAGAAAAAAAATACATTTTCATTTTCAATCCGGTAAGATGAGTCCTGGACTAGTTGAACGGCCAGTAAAACCCCCTGAGTTTGGGAGTTTCACGAGTACATGAATATCATTACTTAAAACAAAATTTAACTGTTTAAGTTGTTTGCATTGCTATTATAGAAACCTATCTTACATAAAGTTAAATTTACTTGTGAAAGCTGTGTGGATGGAGCTTTTCAGAGAAGTTGAAGAGAGGTTAAGTATCATTTTGAGGTCTCTGTGGAGCAGCATTTGAGTTGGTAAACATGGAAACAGGAGCCCAAGGAAAAAGGAGTCATGAAAGTCAAGTGCTCAGGAATGTGCTGAAATCTTGGCAAGGAACTTGTATTTCCCATTTCTTTGGGAGAAGGAAGAGATGGTTCAGTAAAGTTCATTAATTTCCCAGAGCCATAGAGGCCCCCAGCTGATACCTGAAGATATTTTAACATAAATACTAAAGTTATTATAGGAGACAATATTCAATGCCAGTTTTGTTATTGTTTTCATTAAATCAAATGATAGAAGAACAGAACTTATGAAATCGTATTTTCTATTGGTTGCAATAAGATAGACACAAGCATATAGTGAATCAAAGGGTAGGTCAGTATTTACAAGCTGAAGCCTGGGTAGGGTTGCCAGACTTAGAAAAACAAAATACTATACTTACATCAAAAAATTATTAATTTTTTCTCTGAAATTCAAATTTAATTGTGTGTCCTATATTTTATCTGGCAACCTTAACCCTGGATTTCTTGTGGGGATAAAGTGACCATTCAGGCAATACAGTAAATGGTAACAGTGTGAATTCTGTTAAAAGAATACAGAACACCCTAAGTCAAAGTAGTAGATTCAAAGGCTTGCAGATGACCGTTCTAGAAAATTAGGATTTAGTATAGTGGTAGACCTTACCAACTAGTTATCTCATCAGCCAAGCAAACTATGTAACTGCTAAACTGGGAACCATAACAATATGGCCTAATTCATTGCAGATGGCCAAGACCTTGGGACTATGGGACATAGCTTCTTTAAACATAGAACTTTAAGATTTTGGTTGTACCGATCTCTTGAAATATAAAATGCTGAACATGCATGGCTCACTGCATCTACCTGTATGAAAAACAGGAGAGATGAAAACCTCAACAATTTCTGTAATATGATTAACATTAGTACCTAAAAAAATCACTTTCCTGGTTTTGCTCAATGCTTACATCTTTTGTCCTCAATAATATTAAAGAAAGTAAATAATGTTACATAATGTCAGTAATGATACATTATTTAAAATGAGTTATCTTTATACACCAACTGGAAAAACACAAAGTTACCAGAGTATAATTTATTAATCTCTATTTCTATTATTTTAATGTAGTCAATTATAGAATTTAGTGCATTGCATTGGTTTTAGATTTAGAGGAACATGGGCCTGAGATCCTAGATTGCCACTTCACCTGCTAGAGACCTAACAATTCCACCCCTTGGTACACACCCAAAGGAAATACATGTCTCACTGTTCTAAAAGATGTATAAGAATGTTCATGGCAACTTAATTATCAATGGACAAAAACTAGAAACAAAATGTCACTCAGTAACAATAGATATATATGTATGCCAAGAAAGATAAACAAACTAGAACAGTATGAAGCAACGTAGATTAATATTGCAAAGACAATGTGAAGTGAAAAAAAATCCAGGCACAAAAGAAGATATACTGTATAATTCCATTTATATAAAGTTTGAAAAAAACAAGCAAAAGTAAACTATTGTTTTTGGGGATGCACACCTAGGCATAAAAGTACAAGAAAAGCAGTGACCATAAAACTCATGATACTGATTATCTTTGAGCAAAAGGAAGTAGTAGTGATTGGGAAAGGAAACGAGGGTACACTTGTGGAGCACAGACAGTGTATTAATTCTTGATGCAGCACACAGGTGTTTGGTTTATGGAAAATCATTGAGTTGTACAACTTTTCTTTGTACAGCTATTTTTGTATGTACAGTATATTTCACAATAAAAACATGAAAAAATTAGAAAAAACCAACTTCGACCCCATTGGAATAAAATGATACATTCTTTTAATTTATACAAACATGAATAAATAGCATTTTCTCACAGTTCTGATCTTGACTGTAAAAGTTGCCTTGGCTGTTCCCTAACATTAAAGAAGTGATATACTCACTTACAAAAACAGCATCTTTAGCAGGATATTTGCTAGTAGGAGCTTATAGAGAAAAATAAGAGGCATATTACTGAAGATATTACAAGTTGTATTCACTGTCAGGTTTAAAGTATCTCTCTGGGATTCTGCTTGGGATTCTTCCAGAATGATAAAACTGACTATGTTACATAAAGCTATTATTTAGCAAGTGAGTTTTATAAAGGAACCTCAATCTAGACTGTTATTCAATATTGTTAGGAATACATAAGCCTTTGTTCTGTTGAGCAAAATATATTAATATTAGATGGTTTCTGATATTAAGCTATTAATTTTAGCAGATATACTTAGACACTTAAAATTATAAATCCAGTTCCTTTATTTCTGATTGGAGTAGTCAAACATATGAAAAGCCTACCAAAAGCAATGAACTGGGTTGAAGCTCTAGATTTGTAAACACTTGTATGAGCCTGCATGTATTTGATTTTTGCCTCCTGTCCTTGTAGCAAGGACAAGGCCAACCATAGATTGGCTTAGGCCTTTGACAAACTTCAATGCTGAGACAGTGGTAGTGCCTCACTCAAGCATTTGGACTGAGTGGGAGACCAGCGGGGCAAAAAATTAAATCAAGACTATGCCAGAAAAAGAGGCAATGGATACCCACCACACTTCTAGGCTGGCCTTCCCTTTTCTCTAATACGTATCCTTTAAAATGACAAAGGACTCAGCTCTGTTATAGTCTGGAATGGTTTACATTTAAGTTATTTATGTATAAGTATATTCACAGCTAACATTATCTCCTTGTCTACCAGTTCTTTGTGTAAACAGCCCTGAGGCTGAGATGTTATCATTAACCCCACTTGTACTAAAGTCTAAACTGATATACTTTGATGAAGGAAGACGGTCTAAATGGAATGAATCTAAATGGACAGGAGGAGGCACATTTGGTCTCAGACTGGTCAAATGAAGCAACACTGTTACCTCTGATTTCAGCATTTTTTCTTCAAATCTTGGTCTGGCTGTATTGTGTTGGAAAGACGTGAATAACAATACAAAGGTCAAAAAGGCACTCGAGTTCCTGTATATCGGACAATAAGGATACAAACAAAGCTCCTTTTAAGGGCTTCCACTAAAGCATGAAGAAACCCATTATTGGGCCATTAGTATGTTTTCTCTAAAATGGCAACCATTGGCAGTGATGCCACAGTAATGATATGTTACCATGCCCTGCAAAAAGCTCATGCAGGAAAGGCTGTGGAAGCTCAGTCTCCCTCCTGTTACAGAGAAAGGTCAAACTCCTGTCACTCTTGCTGACACGGCACAAGTACTAATCTCTGTACTTTGTAGTCAACCAGAAATGGAGTGGGCACATTAGGCAGCTTGTTCAGGGTTCCTGACTGTGCTCACTGTGAATGAACTCAGTCCTACACATGCACGAGCAAAATCCCAGTATAGACTTTCTTGCCTAAAGGACTTAGGCCTGTCATTACTTCTAAAATTATAGTCAAATTGTTATGATTTGGCAGCTACCAGAGAAAAAGACTTTTGTTGAGGCATTTGGCTTCGTTCTGCACTGTTGGGATGTTGCTGAAGGCCATGTTAGAAAGACAGAAAAGAGGTGAGATAAGAAAAAACAAATCTTACTGGAGATGTTTTCAGAACTTCTACATTGCTGAGCAATTTACTGTTATTGACTCATCACGTGAAAATAATTACGGGCATATCAGATTCAACTGTGTATCATGTTTTTCTATTTGATGTTGACTTGGGGATTCTTCTAAGAATTACATATAGTCATGGAGAGGAGAAAATTAGTTTTTCTGTAAGAATTTTATTCTTTAGAGTGAACCACCACTTTAGAGAAATGAATTACAATGTTAATTTAAAATATATTCTCAGGGTTTTCTAAATTACAAATGATATTTGTTCTAAGATATTTTTATCAGTCTTCATGTAAAATTTCAGTCTTTTTCTACTTGGTAACAAAAACAGGCAGCATTTTCCCTTTTTTATATCTTGTTCCTCAATTTATTGTATATATTGCCCCACTAAAGAAATCATAAACAACTCTGCAGGAATATGTTTCTATATAGTTATACCAATTCTGGCAGTGGCAATGCCATTTTATTTCCAGTAATATTTGTTGTTCTAGTTTATTCTTTCACAGTTTAGGAGGAAATTATAAAAATAACAGTGCAACAGGATTTTATTTTCTACTTTGCTTTTCTCTTACTTCTCTGTGTCCAAAACTTCTCATTGGTGGCATGTTACACAGCCACTCAAATCTGTGTTATGATTTTCTTTGGCAACATATTCCAGTGCTCCACAATACTGTGGATGAAAAATGTTGCAGTTCTTCATTATTATTATATCTAGATTGCACAATGTTGACTCCTTATTTTGAAGCTAGGTTTAACGTCCATCAATAAATGTAAGTCTTCAAGTTCCCCAGTAAAGTAGGGAGTAAGGGGAGCAGACACTATGAAAGAGAGACTAGGACTGATTTATGGTGAACAAATAGGAGGAGGCATTCTTTAAAAATCTATCAACTCCTGAGTAAGGTTTGGAAAAAGAGTAATCTAGATTTTAGTCATTGTTACTGAGCCGTATAATTTAACTGATTTGGGTATTTTTCAATAATTTATAGAACTTCAAAGAATAAGACTGAAATCACAAGTTCTCCAGTAAAGGATAACAGAGTTGGGGTAAGGGGAGAAAGAGAAAAGAGGGGAGGAGGGGGTGATGAACATATTCAATCCACTGTTTCTCTGTTTCTTGTCATTTCTTGGTGTCTACACGGTTTTATCATACTTGGTGGTGGCCAGTTTTTGTTTTTGTTTTTAACGTCTGTGAGACACTAAAAAGAAAGCTTTATAAAACTTTAAGCCACTTGAGAAACTTGCACTCTTATTACATTTAATCTGGGAAGTACTTTGAGGAAGCTGAGTATTTTGCATTTTGCCCTCTGTCTTTAGGGGCAATGTAATAAAATAGCTGTAATAATAAGGAAAGGAAATGGGGAAGAAATCATGTGACCAAATGACTTAAGGAGAAGCATGTTTTCCTGGTGTTCCCATTCATTTATCTCTACTGTATAATGCATTTTTCTTGTTTTACTGGGTAATTAAACCTTCAACACTCCCAAGTTTGTGAGGAATCTGAATCCCATTACGGGGAGATGCCTGAGTTTGATTCCCTTGTATTATTATCAGACGCTGGTCTCTTTCAAAGGGAATGCTTTTGATAATGTTTGGAGAGGTCTCTAAGGAGAGTACCTATTCTTGGCAAGTTAAGCACTGTCACATGTCTTGGCAGGGTTTGCTGAACTTTTAGGTTAACTCCTACAGCTGTTTCTACCCTTCCCACCTAAATTTTGTTTTAAACTTATTGCCTTGTCTGCTTCTTAATAGGGCAGGATCATTTTTCAGAGGTAGAGCTATTCTTTTCTTTCAAGTTACATTTTTATGAAAAGGAAAAAAAGAAGAATCCACATCAAAGCCCTTATGGGAGAGACCACAGGTTTTCTGCATGTGTCTCTTCTAGTATAACAGTAGTCTGATACCAATCCTAGAGATGAATTACTTAAAAGTTACACTTTCTAATCTGACCCTTTGGTTTTAAAGCCAACTTTTGTGTCATATGTCTTTAATCTAAAATGCACAGCAAGGATTATTATTTACATTTATTTGTTTTCAGATTGAGGTAACAGAAAGCTCCAAACTTCTGTTTTGAATGTTGCCTTTATTTTGGACACATAGACCTTGCACCTTTCCCCAGTTCCTATTTTTTTAGTTTTGTTTTTCTGGAAAAATCACATCAGTGGTCAACTATATAACTGACCCAAGAATGTGCTCCATCTGCAAAGCAGATTAGGTAATTTCACAATGGGCCAGTCTTGAACCAGAACTTTATTTATGCTTCCAGAAACAGAAGATACAATTTGAAAGGCTTGAATACTCTTTTGCTTCCTTAAAGAAAAATCAGGAGAAAATTATATTCTAAGACCTCAGCAACTAAATTAGATAGTGAATAAACATGTGAAGCAAGATTTTTACATTTTGAAGTTTTTTTTTTAAAGAAATTACTAACTTCCCTGAGTTTTCAAAAATACATTGAAATTGGAAAAAAAAATATTCTAGCTAAAAGAAATAATAAGGCATTGACATATTACGGGATTTGAGAGCAATGTGATGTTTTTGTTAGTGTTAAATGATTTTACAGGTAATAACAAGACTGAAAGATAAATAAAATTCATATTCCTTATCTTTTTTATGAAAAATCTTTGGGTAGCATTTAAATATATTTCTTAGGAAAGGAACAATATTAAATGACTAAGAAAATATAGGGTTTTAACAGCAGGAATTGTGGTTTAATAGAAAAATATCATTTGCTTCTTTGGGTGACCTGCATTACAGAGGGGCATTACCATGAACTGTGAACATAGATTGTGCACTCAGCTTCTAAGTCCTAATGTCTATCACTAATATTGATTAGGCTCTAATGTTGTATAATTCTATAAAAACATGTTTTCTGATTATAAATTTTTGATAGAAATCTAATTGACCTGGCTTGTATTGCTATCATAATCCTTATTCCAGTACCCCTGCCTCCATATCTGGAGCCTGGACGGCATATTTTAACCAAGCATAATTTGCTCTGTTTCTCTCGCCCCAAATAAAAGAGAGAAATTTTCTTCAAGAACACTAAAAGCTCAGAAACCAGATGTGGTTTGTGTAGGTATTCATTATGAATTTGCAGCAAATTATAATTACAGAGACAGCCAAACCCAAAGGCACACTTTAGAAGAGAGTAATAGGGACAGAGATTTAAGCGATTCTGAAAGGAAAAGACTTCTTAAAAAATATTTAAATGTCTTAATTTTTTTCAGTTTGGCAGAATGGTAATACAAATTAGGAAGAAGTCGCCTTATCCCTTACCTTAACAAGGAGTTCTGTATTGCTTCGGCAGCCTTTGGTCAGGGTACACCGCTTACTCTGTGCCCAGTGGCGCAATGCATCATTGGAGTGATAGCATGCTAATCCCAAATTGAATCCTGGCTGTGCCGTTTGCTAAAACATTAACCGAAGAGAATTTAAACTCTCTGAGCCTCTTTTTTTCCCTTTAACTATAAAAGAGGATAACAATACCTACCTGGTCATTGTTAGAGTTGGATATAATTTTCACCTGACACAAATTATGTGCTTAATAAGCAAAAAATGGTAGCAGCATTATCAGTCGGAGTAGTTGAATACACGTGTCCTTTGAGGGTGGTATGGTTTGGCTGCGTTCCCACTCAAATCTCATCTTAAATTTTAAGCCCCGTAATGGCCAAGTGTTGTGGGAGGACTCCAGTGGGAGGTAATTGAATCACGGGGATGGTTTCTTCCGTGCTGTTCTCATGATAGGGAGTTCTCACCGGATCTGATGGTTTTATAAGCATCTGGCCTTTCCCCTGCTGGCACTTATTCTCCTTCCTGCTGCCACGTGAAGAAAGACATGTTTTCTTCCCCTTCTGACATGATGGTAAGTTTCCTGAGGCCTCCCCAGCCCTGCAGAACTGTGAGTCAATTAAACCTCTTTCCTTTATAAATTACCCAGTCTGGGGTAGTTCTTTATAACAGCATGATAATAGACTAATATAGAGGAATAAATTGAAAATCTCTGGAGCTTGTTAATCAGAGTGCCATAAACAGAGAAGTTTGAAACATGAGTCATTATCTGTACTGGGCATTGCTGAGGGGCACATGTTATCAGAAAGCTTTAGGGAAAGCTTAAACCATGAAAGGTAGAGAGATCTATTAAGAGAAAATAAAAGGTTAATCGTAACAACTCCACCTTTTAATGATGGCAGGCTCCAGGAGCCTGCCTAGCTTTAAGGAAGTGGGAAATTGCCTTGTATCCTTCAGATCCAATGGTATTGTGAGACAAAATACAATTTAGTGTAGTAACTTTATTATTTTTCTAATATAACAGCTATCCTATGTGCTTATAGTGGATGTTGATATATTTTTTCTGTCAGGAACCTTTCCATCTTTTCTGAGAGCACACCCTAATGTCCTTTAGGAATAAATCTGTCTCTTTCCTGGTCTCAGCCAAGTGGTTTGCATGAGATTGATGCTACACTCTGCTCCTTGGGGTGTGCCTTGAATAGCTAAGCCAATTGATACATGTAATTATATCTTTTAACAGGGAATTATTTTGGAGCAAGCGGTTGAAAACCTATAAGCTTTCTTAATGTTTCAAGACTTATACTTGGAATGCTGGGTCATGGACTCTTTTCCCCTCTGAACTTAAAGAAGTGAGAGCCTTCAGATTGCCAGAGTAGAAAAGGCCTGAATAAAGTGATCAACAGGGCAAAAGTAGAGCATAGAGAAGTGACAGTGGGATAGTCTATCACTTTCAGTGTGCATTGGCCAGTTAACAAACATAGTGAAGTTTTATTTTTGCGTGCCATATTATTTCACTATGTGCAAAACTTCATTAGTAAGATGGAAACTTGCCTGAAGAGAGCCTTACCTGACATTTTGGTTATGTGAGCCCTCAAATATGTTTTCTTTGTATAAGCTAGTTTTGCTTGGGTTTTCTGAAACTCTAAAGATACTAATGATATACTTGTTGATGAATAAAATTTAGAAATCAGCAAAGAGAAAAAATACATTGTTTATAATCTTTATATCAATAAGCCACCATATATTTTGGAATATGTATATCCAGTCATCTATTTCTGTATGTTCATGTATACATTAAATATTTTTAAAATGGGAATAATTCAATATAGTATTTCTTGTGATTTTTTTACTAAAATTATAGTCATTTAAAAATGTATCATTGTTATACTGTAATGTTTTTAGTGATTTCATAATTGATTGTATAGATATACTGTATTTAGACAATTTTTAATTTAATTATCTAACATTAAATAATTAAATTGCAACTGTATTTTCACTATTAAAAGCAATGCTGTGATGAACATATTTGTACATAAAGGTTGGCACATATTCTTAAATGTTTTCAAAGGAAAAATTCTGAAAAGTGAATTTGATGATCAACGAGTTTGCATGTTTTTAAGATATTGATACACAATCATGCATCATTTTACACTGGGGATACATTCTGAGAAATGCACCATTGGGCAATTTCATGATTGTGCAAACGTTATAGAGAATACTTACACAAACCTAGATGGTGTAGCCTTACTATATTCCTAGGGGCTACAAATCTGTACATCATCTTACTGTACTGAATACTTAGGCAGTTGTAGCATAATAATGATATTTGTATATCTAAAATACCTAAACAAGACGTAGCAAAAATATGGTATTATAATTTTATGGGATTACCATCATATATGTTATCTACTGTTGACTGAAATGTCATGAGTTATGATGTTGTGCTTGACTGTTTCCATGTGGCTTCCAGAATACATATAACAATTTATACTTCTACCAATAGTAACTGAGAGTTCCTATACTCACAAAACATTTTATACTCACAAAAACATCATTACTATTATAGAACTCTGTTAATATGATAAATACAAAAGGCTAGCTGTAAGTTGCATTCCATATGTAGATGTGTAGACATGGAGTGAGCTTTTGCAGCTAGTACTGTGCATAAGGAATTATTTTTTCTCTTAAAGCTGAAAGAATTTTGAATTATGGTCACATTTATATGGAACTGCAGGATTAAATAAGTTGGTGATTTTGGCTGAACAAATAGTTTTATGTATTTTTGCTGATTTTTTATCTATATTACCTATTTAAAGGTAGGACACTAAACCCGTTGAGAAAGTGTAGTAGAGAAGAAGAAAATACTCTATATAGTAGCAACCAATTGTTTATAATTGAATTCAATATAGTTTACCTTGCCAAAATATAAGGTATGTATGAACTTTTATGAATATGTGATTCTATGAAACAGGTAACATCCTCTATTTCATCTAGAGTTATTTTCTACTATTGTTATTACTATTCAGTTAGAAGCATTTTTAAAGGTTATTTTAAAAAAGATGATCTTGTTACCTGACATATTTCTCTTTCAAAGGCCAGAGTAGACATGCTTTCAAGGATTCTTAGCAAAAGAATTGAAGAAAATACAGAGGAAGATAGGGAACATAAGGAGAGGCAGATTCAAAGTAGCACTGAATGATTTGACCCAATTGTGCCCCTAAGTCACCCTGTTTGGTCAAAGAAAGTGTGCAGGTCCTGACTTTCAAGGCACCAAACTTCCCTGTCTTGAAGGCTGAGTGATTGGGGTCACCAGAATGTAACATTTCAAAATACTTGTCTGGTTTGGCCAAAATATCCTCTTAGCAACTCACTGATTCTTTCCAGTCAGGGTTAAGGTACATATGACAGCACTGTTACCGACCAGAGAATTATCAGATCCCCAAAGATGTAATTGCTAGCAATATAAGGGGCTGTAGCAGAGAGAGATGATTTTTTTTTTTTTAAATCCCATTTCAAAAATGGCTATACCTTTCTCACCTTGACAGGGAAAGTAGATCTTCTTGAAATGCTTCCACTAGCTTCTTTGTGTGGGTGACTATGAACACTTGAAGACAGAAACCTTCCTGATCCCTACAGCTATTTCCGTTAACTCCTTGAAGACCAAATAATGTGTGCGCTCAGCTGCTGAACTGTTTTAATGAGGTGCCACTGATTTTAACGGGGCAAAAAAGATGGATGATTTACGCCAGATGTCCATAAGGGCCATTCGGGGATTGTTTTGCCGGACACATAGTAGATCATGTTGCTCGTTGAATTCTTAAGGGGTTAACTTGACCTTTCCTTTAACACGACACTAAAAATAATGTAATTTCCATTCTCGGTGTCTCTTTTATTTATATAGAAAAGCTTCATGACAAACCCACCAGGCCTCTAAGAGCAAGTTTCTCATTTATGTCTTTGCCATCCATAAACCCTAGTGGGTGATTTTGAAAGTGGTAATAGACACCAGTGGATGCTTTACCCATGAGCACGAACCCGGCTTTTATTATCAACACTTCTAACAGTGAATCATTCCAAGATGAAAGATTATTTTCTAAAGACTGTTGGTCAGTGTTGTACACCTTATTTCTAAAAAGTTTATTTCCACTCAAATAATCAATACCAATGCCCCTTGGAGTATGAAAGTGAAATTAAAAATACAAAGCATAAGCATAAATATTCTTTGAGACATATTAGGCATTATATTACATTATTATTCCTTATTTTCCAGACTCTGGTGAAATATGCTTCTTCACTATTTGTTAGTTATAAGATGAAAACTTGACTTTTTTTTTTTAAGACTGAGTCTTGCTTTGTCACCCAGGCTGAAGTGCAGTGGCCTGATCTCTGCTCACTGCAACCTCCACCTCCCATGTTCAAGCGATTCTCCTCCCTCAGCCTCCTAAGTACCTGGGATTATAAGCATGCCTCACCGTGCCTGACTAATTTTTGTATTTTTAGTAGAGATGAGGTTTCACCATGTTGGCCAGGCTGGTCTTGAACTCCTGCCCTCGAGTGATCCACTGCCTTGGCCTCCCAAAGTGCTGGGATTATGGGTGTGAGCCACCTTGCCTGGCCAGGATTCTGAATTCAGAGCATATTCTGGTTAAGAACAGAAGACCAAAGATCTGAGTGGTAACATTTTGCCTCTTGCTTGGATCCAACAACTGAATGAACTTCACATGCTACCCTGAGGTCATTATGCTCTTATGCCAACTCCTTATGAATAAAGAATGTATTTGTTTGGTAGTTATCATGATCTTTGCAGTAAGTGAATCTTCATATTTTTTCATATATTTCCTTTGAAAATCTGATATTATAGTTGATCACAAAATAAATCTAGACCTCAAAGTCTCCTAACAATCAACCAATCATGGAGGCATATTTTTGCAGAGAATTGAAAAAACAGCTAAACAACAATTCGTAATTTCTTTCTTTTTTCTTCTGCTGCATTTTTAGGTTTTACCTATGAACTTGGATTATAGATGAGGAATTTCATTTTGCCTTAAAGGTGGCATAGGAATATCAAAATATAAAATTTCATAGTGAAAAATAATTTTTATATTTTTCTTGTTGTAAATTCAAATTTTGCATGTTGTCATCTTTTGGTCCATTATGTTAATGTATTCTTTTGTGATACCTAAATATTTTTCTTAAAATATATAATAATTTGTAAATTATATTGTTTGCTTGAAAAAAAAAACTCCTTGTGAAAACAAATAAATATTTCTCCCCTCATCTTTCTCTGATATTATTTATCACAGTATACTTGAGCAATGAAAGAAATGTGATTTCTCTTTCTAGTCTTAATATGATATTTACTTTCAATGTGAGTTCACAGTTAATTAAGCATGCAAATATTTTACTCTTGCTCACCGTACTATTTCACTGTTTAAGTACAAAAACCTTTCATTACAAGTTTAGACAACATTGTTCATATTCACTGTTACTGTTTTTACTCAGATGAAAAACGATGTGAGCTTTTCCACCCATTATCTTTAGTGGACTTAATCCAGTTCTCATACCTTTTGTACCTTTTATATCTTATGGGTCAGATCTTACAATCCTGTGATAATGCAGGCTAACTTTTTGCAACATTTTGCTTTATAGGCATAGACCTTTCCCAATTTCTTCTTTTGTTGTAAAATTTTAATCTAATTATAAATAACCCTAAGCACAAAAATGAACCCAAGTGTTCACCTATCCCTGTGAATACATCCATCAAGAGGTGAAGATATTTTGAATCTGAATTGGCCTTGTTAAACTGTGACTTCTATTGATCTAATGTCCAGTTCTGGGCCTAAACCTCCAAAGGTCTTATATACTTATCTACTTTCTCTTACTCTTCTTCCTTTACTGAGAGAACATAGACTTGGACTAATCTTCTAGATGACAAGATGCACATGGTCAATTTACCCACACTGTCTCATCAGACATTTCAGTGAGCCTCTAGCCTAGACCAGAACTACCAGCTGAGCCCAGTCTAATCCTGTACCCCTCAATATTGTGATCCAAAGAAGTGCTGATTGCTTTAAGCCACTATTCATGATGTATTTTGCTATGCAACCATGGTTTTAGATTCAATTAGATTTAGGCTCATTGTTTCTTAGCCTTTTGGTTAAGATCAAGTATAGATATAGATTCAAATAGATTCAGAAAGCAAAAAATAGACATTATAGTCAATATAGACCTATCTATGTGGTACAGGAGCTTTTGATCCACTTGAGACTGCCGTCCTTTGCTCTACCATCTCTTTTTGGGGGCCTACAATTTATTTGCCAAGGTTATTCTTTTAAATGAATATATATAATTTATATTTTCCAAAATTAGCTATTAGTGTCCAGAAAGGGTTGGTAAGGACAGGGAAGAAGACTTTCCTTTGAGGGTCTTCTTGTTTTTAAGTAGTGATCACCAGTATTTTGTAATTAAAACAGATAGTTTTTGCTTTGGGTTTCTCTGCATTCTTTGTTTTCTTCATAGATGGCTGTGTGATGTTTTGCTTTATAAAATTAGGCAAATTAAAATTTATTTATTAACTTATTTTAGGTTCAGCAGTACATGTGAAGGTTTGTTATATGGGTAAATTGTGTGTGATGGGAGTTTAGTATACAGATTATTTTATCACCCAGGTAATAAGCATAGTACCTGATAGGTAGTTTCTTGATCCTCACCCTCTTTCTACTTTCCATCTGCAAGTAAGCTGCAGTGTCTGCTGTTCCCTTCTTTGTGACCACATGTACACAATGTTAAACTCTCACCAATAAGTGAGAATATATGGTGTTTGGTTTTCTGTTTCTGTATTAGTATGTTTAGGATAATGGCCTCCAGCTCCATGTTGCTGCAAAGGACATAATCTCATTCTTTTTTATGGCTGCATAGTATTCCATGGTGTATATGTACCACATTTTCTTTATCCAGTCTACCACTGATGATAATTTAGGTTTATTCCATGTCTTTGCTATTGTGAATAGTACTGCAATGAACATATGAATACATGTGTCTTTATAATAGAATAATTTATATTCCTTTAGGTATATACCCCATAATGGGAATGCTGGGTCAAATGATAATTCTGTTTTAAGTTCTTTGAGGAATTGCCAGACCACTTTCCACAACGGTTGAACCAATTTACATTCCCACCAACCATGTTGTATAAGAATTCTTATACACTGCTTCTCCACAATCTCACAAGCATATGTTAACATGTGTGTGTGTTAAGCACTTCCTTACTTTTTGGCACTACAGGATGCTCTGTGTCATCTTATTTATTTCCTGCCCCAGCCCCAGAATCAGCTGTTTCTCCAATAAGCCTTGGTTACTTTTATTAGAAAATGGTATTAGAAACAAAGATCTAGATCACAAATGCTTGTGGTTACTGGGATATCATTTATTTTAGGGTATCTCAGCTGACAGAGGAGAGAAACATATGTGTGTATACTAACTTTTGTATATGTACATTTATCTACATATATTTTATTTCTATGTCTAACCATCTGTAACTATAGTAAGGTAAACATGAGTTTTCTGATATCAACAACTCTAATCAATTACTGCCTAAATATTTCTAGACTTATCCCCTTGCTTCTCTGTAAATTCTGACTGCAACAGTGAGAAAACTGGCTCCTACCATCCACCTAAACGCAATTGTTCAGTTCTAGTATATGTGTAAAATATCAATTATTAACCCATTTCGCATTGCACATTTATCAAATACAGTGTTTATATGTAGTTCCTTTTGTTTTCAGTTTTACAGATTTCACTCATTTCCAAAATTACTTACTTCAACAACTTTTCCACCCACCCTGTTCAATGAGGTTCTTTGATAGCTTTGTAATACATTTGAAATCTCTTGTCACAGTTGTCTTCATTCCTTCCTGGAATCCCAGATTTCCTAAATGATTTTTTTTATTTTAAATGTACACAAAGGTTTACTTCTGGTGTTACAAGGTTTTATGTGTTGTTCGTTTTTGTATGTGTTTTTGTGGTGGGATTTTTTTTTTTTTTTTTTTTTGGCAGATTCTTGCGCTGTCACATAGGCTAGAGTGCATGGCACGTTAACAACTCACTGCAGCCTTGACCTCCCAGGCTCAAGCAGTCCTCCTGCCTCAACTTCCTGAGTAGCTGGGACCACAGGCATGCACCACCATGCCCAGATAATTTTTTATTTTTTGCAAAGGTGGTGTCGTATTATGTTGCCCAGGCTGATCTTGAATCCTGAGCTCTAGCAATTCTCCTGCCTTGCCCTCCCAAAGTGCTGGGATTATAGGCATAAGCCACCATGCCTAGCCTTTTGGGGTTTTGATAAGTGCATAATATGATCTATTCATTAGTGCAGTATCACACAGAATAGTGTCACCACCATAAAGTTGCCTTGAGCTTCAGTGATTCATCTTGCCCCTTCCTCCTTGATAACCACTAGTCTTTTTAAATTTTAATTTAATTTTATTTTTAATAATTGCTCCTCATGGAGCAGGGCTAACCCATAGGCAGTGTGCCCGGAGTTGGCCCACTAATCTTTTTACTGTCTCTATGGTTTTCCTTCTCCAGAATGTCATATAACTAGACTTATACACTCTGTAGCCTTTTAGACTAGTTTCTTTTACTTAGTAGTATGCCTATATTTAGTATTCTGCCATGTCTTTTTGTGGCTTCATGGTTCATTTCTCTCTATAGATTAATAGTATATCATTATATGGATGTATCACAGTTTGTTCACCTACTCACCTATAGAAGGATATCTTGGTACTTCCAGTCTTTGATGATTATGAATAAAGCTGCTGTAAACCTTTACTTGTAGGGTTTTGTGTGGACATTCATTTTCAACTCATTTGGGTAAATAGCTAAAAGTGTATTTGCTGCATCATATAATAATAAGGCTATGTTTAATTCTCTAAGAAACTGCCACACAGATTTCCAAAATGGTTGTGCCATATCTCATTCCCACCAGCAATGAATGAGAGCTTCCCTTGTTTAATCCTTGTAGCATTTGTTATTTTCAATTTTTTGGATTTTAGTCATTCTAATAGTTGTGCAGTGATGTGAGATTGTTGTTTTAACCAACAATTCTCTCTGATGACAAATGAGGTTGAGCATCTTTTTACGTGTTTATTTGCTATCTAGATATCTTCTTTGAATTAGTGTCTGTTTAAACCTTTCACCCATTTTTAAATAGGATTATTTGTTTTCTTATTATTGAGTTGTAAGAGTTCTTTGCATATTTCAGATACAAATCCTTATCAGATAGGTGTTTTGCATATTTTTCTTCAGTCTTTGGCTTGTATTTGGATTCTTTTAACAGTATCTTTCACAGAGCAGAAGTATCTAATTTTTAAAAAGTCCAGTTGACCATTTTTTTCTTTCACAATCCATGTTTTTGGAGCTGTATCTAAAAATTCATCACCAAACCTAAGGTCACCTAGATTTTCCCCTATGTTTTCTTTTAGAATTTGTATACTTTGTATTTTACATTTAGGTTTATAATGCATTCTACATTAATTTTTGCAAAAGGTGTAAAGTCTATATCTAAATTCACTGCAGTTTTGCACATAAACCTCCAGTTTTCTAGCACCATTTCTTGTAAAGACCATCCTTTCTCCATTGAACTACCTTTGCTCTTTTGTCAATGATCAGTTGACTATGTTTGTGTGAGCCTGTTTACGGGTTCCCTATTCTGTTTCATTGAGTCTGTTCTTTCATCAATACCACACTCTCTTGATTACTCTAACTTTATAGTAAATCTCGAAGTTTTGGGATGTCAATCCTCCAACTTTGTTAGTATTGTGTTGACTAGTCTCTTGTTTAATATTGTGTTGGCTATTTCCAGTCTTTTGCCTTTCCATACAAACTTTAGAAATGGCTTGTTGGTAGCCACAAAAAAAATCTTGCTGGGATTTTGTTTAGGATTGCATTAAATCTATGAACAAAATTGGGAAGAACCAATGACTGAACAACTTAAGAGTATTCCAGTCTCTGAACATGGAATATCTCTTTAGGTATTCTTTGATTTCTTTCTTCAGCATTTTGTAGTAGTCTGAATACAAAGCTATATTTTATTAGATTTATACCTGAATACTTTAATTTTGGTGCTGTTGTAAATGGTAATTTTAAAAATTAAAATTTTAAATGTTTATTGCTGTTACATAGGACAGTAATCGACTTTTGTATGTTGTACAAGTTGGCTATAAATGTTATTCTTGTTCCTCTAGGTAAGCCATTTCTTCTCCCTGGTCCTCAAATTTTTTCATGATTTTCTCTTTGTCTTTGGTTTTCTGAAATTAGAATATTACATAGGTAGGTGTGTGAGTGTGTGTGCTCATGTGTGTGCATGCATACGTGTGTGTGTGAGAGTGTGTGTTTGTGTGTTGGGTATATTTCCTGTATGATGTTGTCTGAACTTCCTGGATCTATGGTTTGTGTCTGTCATTGATTGATTTTGAAAAGTTCTAAGCCTCTGTTACTTCAAATATTTCTTCTACTCCATTCTCTTTTGTTTCTTATATTCCAATTGTGCATATTATACTTTATGAAATTGTTCCACAATTCTTGGATGTCTGTACGCTATTTTTAATTTTTTTCTCTTTGAATTTCAGTTTGGGAAATATCTACTTATCTTCAAGTTCACTGATTCTTTTCTAAGCTCTCAATTGCATTGATAAACTCATCAAAAGCTTTCTTTATATCTATTATGGTGATTTTTGTTTCTAGAATTTCCTTTTAATTGTTTCTTAAAGTTTCCATATTTCTGCTTACCTTACTCATCTGTTCTTGCATGTTGTCTACAGTTTCCATTAGAGCTCTTAATACATTACTTATTGTTATTTAAATTCCTTGTTTGATCATCCTAATATCAGTATCATGTCTGAGTCTCATTCTCATGCTTGCTTTTTCTCTTCAGACTGTGTTTTTTCTTGCCTTTTAACAGACTTTGTAAATTTTTATTGGAAGCCAGGCATGTGGAATCAGGTAATAAGAACTAATGTAAATAGCCCTTGTAGGAGTTATGTTAATGTGACTCAGACTTCAGTTGTGTTAATGTTTGCTGTAGCTGTAGGGGCCAGAGGCTTCAAATTCCTCTAGTATCCTTGTTTTTCTTTTTCCTCTTGACTCAGGGCTTCCCTAAGTATTCCTCTTCAGAGATATTGTGTGTCTGGCAGTTTGCTCAGCTGTAAACCACTGTTATTTTACTGAAGCCCTATTGTGGTTGTGAATTGTGGGGGAGAGGGAGCATCCTATTCCAATTAACACTCAGTCTTTCTGTGGGCTTGTGTCTTAAGGCTGTGACCTTCACAATTATTTTTAATGGTGTAACTTTTATCCCCTGCCTCCTACTTCTTCCTTAGTGGAAGTGTTTCCAACTTATATCCTTCAAACACATGACTACAGTTGAGTACAGTTTTCTACTTCCTACTGAGGTGAAATAGAAATTTGAAGAGGGAGAAAGTAGCAGTAAAAATGATTACGATTGTTATCAACTAACTAATGTCTCTTCAAGTTTCCCAGTGGTTGAAATGAAACATGAGAAAATTCCTGAAAACTACTGATGATGGAATGATTCCCTGGGCAAGGTTTGTGGTGATCTCGAATCTTCTGAAGTAATCTCAGGATTTCAAGTTTGAAGTTGGCCTTCAACAGCTGCTTTTGATGAGTGTCACGCTTCACTCACTTGTGCAGCAAGCAGGTACCTTACAACTTTGCTTTTAATAATGTATAACATAAATGGTTTATTAGATAGAGATTTAATTCCATCAAGTTTCTCAAGTTACAACATTGTACTAGGTGTGTTCTTATGTTATCTCATTTACTTATCATTAAAAGCTTCATAGAGTAGGCATCATTATTTCTGTTTTTTACAAATACCAAAACTGAGGTTTAGGGTGATCAACTACAAACTGTCTACAAATTCTTTTCTTCTAGCTGGGAGAATGCTCCAGTGAAGTCTTTTCCTTTGGAATACAGGTCTTAGTTATGACAAAGCTGTGTGCATATTTCACAGTGATTACTCTTCTTTTTCTGCCAGGTCGAAGGGGGGCATCTTTCTCAGATCTTTACCATAAAAACTTTTTAGACTTCCTGGAGATAAAGCTAATGAAAACATGGGACCACCCTTAAAACTGTGGCCCCGAGAAGTTTCTCACCCTTACAGTAGCTTCAAACTAAGCCTCTATTCCTTGGTTAAAGTTACCATTTAACTGTTTCTACCAGTTTATGACATGAGCAGCTTCTGTTCCAGGTAAGCAGATCTTGGCTGTGACTACCTGGATATGCCTCCAGATTCTGTGGCAGTTCTTTACATGGAGACTTAAGTTACCTGATAGATATGAGAAATTTGATAGAACAGCTTTTTTGTTCTAAGGACAGAATTAAGACTGTGATGCTCTATGTCAGAACTGAAGCTATAAGTTCCTCATTGAATTCTTGGATCCATTGAAATAATTCCTGATGATTGTATAGTAAACTGTCATGTCACTTGTTCATTATAGAGTCCTCCCTTTCAATGGACTTCTCTAACAACAGGACACTGAGTTCTGCCTCTCACATAAAGATTCCTCTGAAAGAGCAAAGGTGCTTTGGTTATGCCAGGCAAACAGGAGACCGTCTGCTAAATGTTCAACGGCAAAATTTCAAGAATGTTTTCTCCAGTTGAGTATGTACCATTAAATCAATCCACTCACAGTTCTAGCTGTTCTAAAAGATCGCTTAGTGATCTTTTAGATAACATCACACTCCAGCCTAAATAAACATAAATTGCTCCTCTTATTTTTAGGATGCAGACCAAAACCCTTAGTAAGGCAAATGAGTTACTCCATGATCTGCTCCTGATTCCTGCTCCAGTCCTGTTTTATTCCACTGTTCCTTTTATTCAATAACCTGTATCCATATTGGCCTCCTTAAGTCCTTAAGCATCTTTTTCCACTTCATAACCTTCACATGTGAAATTGCCTATGACTATATTCCTCCTTTCCCTGGGTAGCTTTTGCTCATACATAAACTTGCAGCTTACTAGTTTTTCAGTGAAACCTTCTTGGGTCTTTAGATCAACACTAAGTCTCTTTCATTGCAAGCTTTGACAAAACACTATATATTTTTTGGCAAGTATCACAACTGTCATTAATTATTAACATAATCATGTAATTCTTTGTATAATATCTGTCTTTTCAATGGACTATAAACTCCAGGAGGTTAGGGACTGCCTGTCTTGTTCACTGTTGTATCCCTTGTACCAGCAGAGTTCCTGGACAATATTTTTCAATGGAAAAATTATGAATAAAAAAATTCAATCTTTAATTACATTTATGTAAAACTAAATCCTTGATTTAGAATTAGGAGACACAGAAACATATAGAGGCAATAATGAAATGACCAAAGGTTGCCAAGGAGAAAACTAGGAGAAGCTATCTAACATAAACAGTAATATAAAATTTCTTCACTAGGGACGATCAGAAATACTTCAAGCAGACTAGATTTCTTACAGTTTTCCCAGAGTGGATATGACTTAATTTCTTTGGATACCAAAGGAAAGGATGAACTCAGAATGGTGGAGAACTCATGGTCACTCAGATTACAGCATCAGTAAAAATGATGATTATCAACTAACAAAACTGAGGTTTAGGATGATCAAGTAGCTTAGTTAAGATCATATAGTTAAATTAGTGTCATGAAGAATATATGAACCTTAGCTTTCTGAGACCCTTGAGATTATAAGCCTCATTTTGTGAACAGCTTTATAGTCATTATCAGTATCTATGGCATTTTTGGAATTATTTTATTATTTGGTACTTCCTTTCATATATAATTACTGCCTTAGTTACCTTAACCGTTGATGATATTCAACCTGTGCATTCATTGAGCAGTGTGACACAGATTAATACTGTCTTTTTGTTTCCAGTTGTATAACTATTGTCCCTAACCCCATCCAAAGAAAGAATCCTAGATTCTCAAAACTGAAGTTCTTGATAATGTGCATTTAACAAGAAAAAAATGGAAGTGTGCAGGATATTATGGCTCTACAAGCAGCTGTTATGCATAGAAAGTGAACATACTTTATGGCAGTTTTTAGTGTCTGCTCCAGCTGCAAACGTGTAATATAATCTAAAAATTATACAGAGTAGTATTCATTTAAATGTGTAAACTTTATTGACAAGAAGACAGCTTCAAAAGAAATAGCAGAGCCCATTTTGTCAATTTTGTTTGGAGGGATTTTTTGGTAAATAACAGAATGGAGCATGATAACTTACGTGACACTTTGAATTGCATCTCAGGGCATCCAGCCAACTTTGCAACTTGCATAGTATGCAAATAAAGCAATTTTGTCAAACTAGAACACAAGACAATCTTAATAAATGTGTTATGAGTTGTTACTTATATAGATGATGTGTATATGTATTATACATACTTGTTACATAGATACAGGCACACACACATTTACATCCGCGCACTCATAGTTTGTTTTTGTTGTAACAAAAACCAAGTGAGAATGCAGATGACACGGGGCAAACCATTACTGAAATAAATGGAAAGTTTATTCTTAGAGCAGTGAATATTGCACTTCATGATCTTGTTGGTATGTGACTGTTTCCACACTGAGAAATTTACCTTTTATTAGTTTGCTAAGTTTTTTTCTGTTGTGTATATATCGAAGTAGTCATAATTTATCTTCTTCTTAATATATATTAGTATCATAAATTACATTAATAGGTATTTTTCATCCTTGCATGAAATAGGAATTACATATTATCTGTTCCTTGAATGATTTATTGAATTTACTTACAAAACAATTGAATATAGGTTTTGAGGTTATTGATCTATGCTAATAAATACTAATCCAAATATTATTTTCTTCTTGGATTATTTTTGTAAGAATATTATTTCTCTCAGTTTTCAGACTTGTTAGCCTATGGGCTTTTGATAATACTCTTTTTATTATTTTAGAACTACCTTTTGGGTCTGGAATATTTTTCTTTATGTAACTGGAATTTCTTTTATTTGCATCTTCTTTATTTTTTGTTGACTCTGTCTTGCCAGAGGTTCATGTTGGTAACTTTAAGTCTCAGCTTTCTGATTTATGAATATTCTCTATTACTTTTTAAATTCTGTATTTATTAATTTTTCTTTTATTGTTATTATTTCTTTCTTTTCTGGTTTTTTGTTTTTCTCTGTGACTATCATTTAATCTTTTTGAGTTGAAATCTTAGCTTCATTTTATTTTGTCTTTCCAATTTTTCTACTTTATATATGTACCACACATTTTGGATTGTAGGGATTTTCCTATTTAATTCTAAATATTTTATTTTTTCTTTAGTATTTACTTTTAAAGGCAAAGAAATATATTACTTATATGTCATATATATAGAACTTTTACTTAAATTTTTTATATTGATCTACAGTACTGTCTTCAGAGAACATAAACTATCTATGATTTCATCCTCTGGAATATATATATGTATATTTTTGTTAAGAGACGGGGTCTTATTCTGTGTCCAGGCTGGGGTGCAGTGGCAAGATCATAGCTTGCCTCATTTAATTTTCGTTAAGAACATCATGGAGTAGGCATCGTTTTCTCCATCTTTTACAAATAACAAAACTGAGGTTTAGTATGATCAAGTAGCCTTGAACTCCTAAACTCCAGTGATCCACTTTAGCCTTCTGAGTAGCTAGGTTTACAGGCACATACCACCACACCCAGATAATTTTTTTTTCTTTATATACATTTATTTTTAATGAACTGATGGACATTAGAAAACTTTAGACATAACATTTCAACCTTCCATACTCGGTTTTAATTGTCTAGTAAAATCATGTATTTAAAAGAGAAATTCACAATATATTTTTGATTTATTTTCTTATATATCTCTCTCATCTCAGACTATTACATGTAATAGCATGCTGGAAAGCCTTGAGAGCATGTATTACTCTGAAAATGGTTGCTAACTTTTGCTATATATATATATATATATATATTATTGCACTTTAGGTTCTGGGGTACACGTGCAGAACATGCAAGATCGTTGCATACGTACCTACATGCAATGTGGTTTGCTGCCTCCATCCCCCTGTCACCTATATCTGGCATTTTTCCCCATGTTATCCCTCCCTAGCCTCCCAACCTGCCGCTGTCCCTCCCCTAATCCCCCACAACAGACCCCATTGTGTGATGCACCCCTCCCTGTGTCCATATGTTCACATTGTTCAACACCCACCTATGAGTAAGAACATGCGGTGTTTGATTTTCTGTTCTTGTGTCAGTTTGCTGAGAATGATGGTTTCCAGATTCATCCGTGTCTCTACAAGGGACACAAACTCATTGGCTAATTAAAAAAAAACAAAACAAAACAAAAAAAAAACGCTTTTTTCTGTAGAAATGGGGGGTCTTGCTATGTTGCTCATGCTGCTTTTGAACTCCTATGTTTCAAGCATTCCTCCTACCTGGTCTCCCAAAGCGTTGGGTTTAGAGGTCTGAGCCACCATGCCTCATCTCCTCTGGAATTTATTGAAGTTTCTTTTGTGGCCAAGTACAGAACCAATTTTTGTAAATATTTTGTATTTGCACAAAAAGAAAATGTATTCTATATATTTTTAAGTGAAAATTTTTTAATAAATAATATTTTGATGTTATTAATTGAATTATTTAGGTTGTCTATATCCAACCTAGTATTTTCTTGGATTTATCTATTTTTTTCTGAGAGGGATACATTAAAATCAACAATAACAATTATTAATTTGCCTGAATTTTTTTTTATTTACATATTCTTTTTGTCTCTCTGCTAATTTATTTTGTTTTAAAAGTTTTTGTGTGTAATTTCAACTTTTATTTTAGATTTAGGAGAAACATGTGCAGGCTTGTTTCCTGG
The DNA here is from genome assembly GCF_009761245.1 of Sapajus apella. Lineage (NCBI taxonomy): Eukaryota > Metazoa > Chordata > Mammalia > Primates > Cebidae > Sapajus > Sapajus apella. The sequence continues at coordinate 4,469,377 of NW_022437062.1, forward strand.
GTATATTGCATGATGCTGAGGTTTGGGGTGTGAATGATCCTGCTACCCAGATGGTGAGCATAGTACCCAATAGTTAGGTTTTCAACCCTTGCCCTTTCCCCTCCCTCTGCCCTCTGGTAGTCCCCAGTGTTTACCTTTATATCCACGTGCACCCAATCCGTAGCTCCCACCTACAAGTGAGAATATGTGGTATTTGGTTTTCTGTTCCTACATTAATTCACTTGCAATAATGGCCTCCAGGTGTATCCATACTGCTGCAAAAGACATGATTTTGTTCTTTTTTGTGGCTATGTAGTATTCCATGGTGTGTATGTCTCACATTTTCTTTATCCAGTTCACCATTGATGAGCACATTGGTTGATTCCATGTCTTTGCTATTGTAGACAGTGCTGCGATGAACATACAAGTACACCTGTGTTTCTGGCAAAAAGACTTATTTTCTTTTGGATATATACCCAGTAATGGGATTCCTGGGTTGAGTAGTAGTTCTGTTTTAAGTTCTTTGTGAAATCTCCAAATTGGTTTCCACAGTGGCTGAACTAATTTACATTCCCACCAAGAGTGTATAAGCATTTCTTTTCTCCACAGCCTTGCCAGGATCTGCTGTTCTTTGAATTTTTAGTAATAGCTAATCTGACTTGTGTGAGATGGTTCTGATTCGCATTTCTCTAATAGTTAATGAGGTTGAGCACTTTTTCATGTTTGTTGGTAGCTTGTGTGTCTTCTTTTGAGAAGTGTCCATTCATGTCTTTTGCCTTCCTTTTAAAGGAGTTCCTTGTCATTTGCTGTTGAATTAAGTTCCTTACAGATTTTGGACATTAGACCTTTGTTGGATGCATAGTTTATGAATATTTTCTACCATTCTGTAGGTTGTCTGTTTCCTCTGTTGATAGTTTCTTTTGCTTTGTAGAAACCTGTTTGGTCCCACTTCTCAATTTTTGGTTTTGTTGCAATTGCTTTTGAGGACTTAGTCAAAAATTCTTTCCTAAAGCCAATATCCAGAATGGTGCTTCTTAGATTTTCTTTTAGGATTCATAGAGTTTGAGTTCTTACATTTAAATCTTTAATTCATATTAATTTCTGTGTATTGTGACAGATAGTGGTTCAGTTTTATTCTTCTGTACATGGCTAACCAGCTATCCCAGCACCATGTTTTGAACAGGAAGTTCTTTCCCTATTGCTTATTTTTGTTGACTTCATCAACGGTCAGATGTTTGTGGGTGTGCAGCTTTATTTCTTGGTTCTCTATTCTGTTCCATTGGTCTATGTGTCTGTTTTTGTATAGTGCCATGCTGTTTTGGTTACTTTAGCCTTATAGTATAGTTTGAAGTTGGGTAATGTGATACCTGGGACTTTGTTGTTTTTGCTTAGGTATGCCTTGGCTATTCTGGTTCCTTTTTAGGTTCCATATAAATTTTAAAATCATTTTTCCTAATGCTGTGAAAAATGATATTAGTTTGAAATGGATAGCATTTAATTTATAGATTACTTTGGGCAGTATGCCTGTTTTAATAATACTGATTCTTCCAACCCATAAGCATGGAATGTTTTTTTCATTTGTTTGTGTCATCTATGATTTCTTTCAACAGTGTTTTGTTTTGTAGTTTCCCTTGTAGAGATCTTTGTTAGATGTATTGCTAGTTTTTTTGTTTTTTCTGTGTAGTTGTGTGTGTGTGTGTGTGACTGTTGTAAATAAGATTACTGTTTTACATAGACTTAAACAATATTGTAAGGTGAAAGTATGTTACTTTTACTCCATTGTTTCTTTTACCAGTAAGTAACATATTTTGTACTTTATGACACTTTTTTTGCTTTGAATTCTATTTTGTGAGAAATTTAACTGCTCCAACTTTCTGTTGGCTGATATTTGTCTGACACATTTTCATTCTTGTCAACTGTTTGATATTCTTTAAGTATGTACCTTAAATACCAGCGCTTCTCAACCAACTGTGGGAAAATCCAGGTTTTCTAAATTTTTTATTCTATTTCTATTATATCTTCATTTTGTACAATGCAATAAATATGGTTTCTAAAAAAGAAAATAAAGCCATTCAAAATACAAGCCTACTTTTTTTATTAGCTTGGACAGACATGGAATTACTTTGTCAAATTTCTGTAACATTTAATATATTTTAACTCAATTTCTATAGTTATTTCATCACAGATTAGTAACAAAGTTACAGTTATTAATCTGCATATAATTTGTATGGCCCCTTTGTGGGAATCTTTTGCTAGATCTTGGTTGTTTTGTTAATGTAACCTGAGAATCTGTTTTGTTGAGTTTAATCTATTTAAATGCATCATAATTATGATTATATTAAGATTTGTTTCTGCTATTTAAAGTCATAATTTTAATTTACTTTTTTTCCCACTATAAATATACAGTTTCCAATTCAGGCTGGTATGTTGTTATATTTGAGATTCACATACCACAAATTGTTTTACTGATGCAATATTTTTAAAATAGTTAATCATTCTGCGTAAAATTGTGAATAAAATAAAGCATGCTCATTCCTGGCATATATCAACATATATTTAAAGTGAAACAATACTTTATTATATAAAACAGCTATATTTTTGGCTCAGGCAATCATACCAGTGACTAAAAGAGATTAAAGCTGATTCACAGAGGGCATGAGAGGCAACAGAGAGCCAGACTATTGATATATCCCTGCCCTTCCATTGATTTGCTGACTTTCCTGCTTTTTGCTTTAGCTGGTTCTAATTGAGTTTCTGTTGCTTGCTACTAAAAGAATCTGAAAATAATATGGTTATTAGCACAATATTATTTTACATCAGGGATAATCAGGTATCATTATAGGATGCTAGAAGGAGCAAAACAAAGATGTTTAATAAACCCAAAAATAATGAAAATTATAGCAAGCAGAAAATTATTTAACATTATGTTGGATTATACTACAAATAAACTCACAGGAACACTCCCTATGTGAAATTGACAGTGTATGTGTTTTTTAAATGAAAACAGATTAAAGAAATTGTGTGGCAATTTTAAGTATTAAGGAAGGTGTCTAATCATAACTAAAATATTAAATCTATTCCATGTAAATTTCCTTTGTGAATGGAAAACTAGGACACTTACTTATCACGTAATCTTTACTAGGTATTATTAGGTGCTCTTTGACAAGACAAATGTTTTCATTGGAAGTGCCTACCTTATAATATAGGTGTTTTCACGATGCCAGCATGTAATGATTTCATCTTTGGTTCAGCTTTGGTGTAGAAGTTTTTTGTAAAGTCTGCAGAAAAAGAGGTTTCCATTACAATTGAATGTTTCATTATATAGAGATCAGCTCTAAAATGTGTACTAAGATATCTCAGGTAATGGAACATTAATTCAAAACAGTGAAATGTTAACGAACGGTAAATAACACTACTGCTATCTTGTGTTGTCCCTTCAGTAGAGTATGAAGCATGTGCTCTTTGATAATCAACTATAGTTAGAGATGAAGGGCATGGAAATTAAGATGTAAGAGGAGAATCATTTAAGGAAAACTTTAATGAATAAATTAATATATTCTCTCCGTTTAAGTTTTTAAAAATATGTGATACTTGGATACATGCAAATATTGATTTCTTGAGCCAGCAAAGTAAAAAATCTAATATATGTTTAATTTTTGGTTAATTTTCATTTATTCCAGTTTCTTTTATTGCAACTGCTCTTTATCATGATGGGAACCACCATTCTCCCAACTCTCCCTGATTCATAACAATTCTCCTGACTTCATTTGCTGGTCCACCAAGCCTGAATCCCAAGGTCAAATTTTTAGAATTGATAAACCTAGGAGCAAAAGAAAAGTCATATAGATAGCAGGTGTCAAAATGAAGACTCAAAATCAAGTGCTACTGCTACCAAGGCCTTAGTAAAGCCTGCTACTACTGCCACTTCCTTCGTTAATATAACAACATATTACAGCATTTCCTTTAAAAATAAGAACTTAGTGTTAATTCTTATCTTTTTCTTAGAGCAGAAAAAACACCTGATATATACTGTAGAAGGAAAATATACATAGTTTGTGTATGAGGATGATGTTGCCTGTGTTCTATTTTAAATGTATACTTTATTAACATTTTCATGTTAATTATCAAGTTATGATTATATACACACAAATATATATATTCATTTTATCTACTAGAAAATTTATTAATACTAGAAAATTAAGGCATTGGATGATAGAGAAATATACCTTTATTTAGCAATTGGTTATGAAGATGGAAAGAATAATATTCTAGTAAAAGTCCACACGTAAGCTTTTAAAAATGTCAATTAAACAGGAAGGAAAACAGGAGTAGTATAGGATCTATACAGCTCAAAAATACTAAAACAGATGGATATTACCAAATTTGATGATAGAAAAGCAATGCAAATATAGTTTGAAATTATTTGCTTTGATGTAAAGTATTATTCTGTTTTATCTTTTATCAGCTTGTTTACTTCTCTTTATAATCCAATGAAAACAATAATTTTTATTGTGTGTCAAACTGACATTCAGGTAATGAAACAAATTTGCAATTCTGCTGGAAGTTATGGTCTAATTCTTGAACAAAGAGCATTTTAAGTTTCTATGTATTTTACTGAATTTTTTATTAACTTTTAAAATTTTATTGCTGTTATTAAGTATAATATGGAATGATTTACAATATTTCAACATAACTCTACTACCGAACAACTGGAAATGATATGAATCAATATATCCTGTATATTGTTTGCATTTTTAACAATATAACATAAAGAAAAATCACAATGATGTAGGATTTTCTTCTCAGTCACTTTGTAAGCTGATCTTTGGGAGGCAATACCTTGCCTGGGCCTCACTCATCCATGCTACCTGCTGCAGGAGACAGCTGCCTGCTTAGCCCACCTGGGCTGAGTCTGGCTTGTGCACTGGTTTCAGAGTTCTTGTTCCATGCCCAAGAAGAATGAGGATGCACTGACAATCAAAGCATGAGCAAGGTGGGGAATTCTACTGAGTGATGAAACAGCTTTCCATGGAGAGAGGACTCAAGGGTGGCCCCCTATCTGAAGGTGGAAGAGTCTCCTTAATATGGCTGAGTCCAGGGCTTTTTACAGGCTCAGAATAGGGGAGGGGTAGGCCATAGTTAGTATTGGAAAAGGCAACATTTGATTGGTTAAAAGGCATTATTCAGAAAGAATCAACTGGGACAGGGCAGGCAAACAGTAACAGAAATTCTCACTCTGGGTCACAGGTTTCATCTGGGGCGAGCAGTCTGATCTTTCAGCATTCAGGCTGTTTTTGGCTTAAAGGCAGCATTTCTCCAGGTACTCACTCCTATCTGCCTAGATATTTGGCTGACTCCTGCCACTCTCAATAACAGTGAAAGTAACTAAATAGAATGAGAAAATGACCAACCATCTTCTCAATTTTAAAATTTATGGTATTTTCTAAATGGTTCACTATATTTAATTTATAATAGATTTTAATTAGTTTAACAATATAGGTGAATGTCACTATTTCAGAGATAACATTATAGATGAAAATACAATCAGAACCCTGGAAAGAGCACCTGTATCAAGACTCCTGATTTTGTAAAAGTATTTCATATAGTGTTTCAAAAGTATTTTATTTGCACATACATCAGTAATATGAAATACATAATTAAAAATTTATTTGACGTATGTGACTAATATAGACCAATAATCTGAATCTTTCAATTCCAAGACTTTAATTATACTTGCTTCTTCAATCGCTATTTATTTCCTGAAGCATTTAAATAATTACTTTAACCCTCTACCTTATTTGAATAAATGCTATCTTAATATTCACATACATTGTTTTTATTTTATTATAAAGAAAGGACATTAAAATATTCTTAGAAAATTTATTCATCCCTTTCAAATACTAATGAACTGGGTTCATTTTATTCTGGCAAAATAATGAGATAGAATTACATTTCATGGTATTTTTTTTTTGAAAAGTTCATCATAGGCCTGGGAGAAAGTGGCAAACAGATTTCAAAAGTCTTATTCTTTCTTTTCCAGAAAGACTTATATTTGCATGTAATCTAGATTATCCATGTCAGTTTCTTTTAGGCCTCTACCATATTGTCTTTGTTTCATATATTCATCTTTATTTATCTGCTTTATGTATTTATGGATGTATCTATGTACGTATGTGTTTACTTGCTTTTTAGCCATCATCTCTATTAGACTTTCAGCTTCATAGCGGTATGGGATTCATTTTATCTTACTCACTGCTGTGTTCCTAGCATCTCTTCTAAAAACTAGAATGTAAGGTAAGGATTTTTGTCTGCTTTACTTGCTACTGTATCCACAGCTTGTAGAATAGTGAATGGCATAATAAAAAAAAAAATTGGAGGGGGTTGTTAAATACAGTAGACACTTGGTAAAAAATTTATTGAATGAATATATTAAATTCTAGTTATGATTTTAGATTTTATTTCTGGACAGTGTTTCTAGGTGCAGATGCACCCCAATTTTGGTTGTATTCAGATGGTAGCAGTATGATAGCTTTACATAGTAGCACTGAAGTCTTGCTCATCTTTAGGCTTATATGCTTTTGCAAAGTATGGTTTTCTGGATTCAGAAATTCCCAATTTGATTTAAATACCTTAAATTATACTCTATAGAGACAGGAAGCATTTCCAGAGGAAAACAGAGTTGCCTTTTGGGTGTGGGGCATGTCTGTGGATCTAAATATATTAATTGAGGTTATAAAATAAACTCTACTTACTGATAAAAGGAAACAGTTCACAAGGTTTATCTAATTATTGTTCAACATTCTTGAGAGGGAGAAGGTGGGAAAAAAGTAAGTCATGGCTGGTTTTAGACCTAGAGTTTCTATGTAGTCACCTGGTATTTTCTGTATTTCCAGGAAGATTATGAGCTAAGATGGTAGACATAATTGTAACAATTCTCCCATTTAAAAATGAGCATTTTCAATAAGGAAGAAACTTCAGTTATTTGGCAATAGGAGATTTGCTATGAATGCCTTCACCTACTTAGCACCATATATATGCCAAATAATAGATTACAAACCTTGCCATAATAAAGTTAAGATTAATCACTAATTAAAATATGTGCACATTATCAAGGTATTGCTTCTTTGCATCTTAATAATACATGGTTTGAAACAGAAGTCTGTGGGAGAAAAGGAATTGTGATTTGGGGGCTAAAAATATACCTCTGTTTGTTTCCCCCTGCTCCCCTATTTCTTTCTTTCCTTTTCCTTTTTCTTTCTTTTTTTTTTTTTTTTTTTTAAGACAGAGTCTCACTCTGTTGCCCAGGCTGCAGTACAGTGATGCCTCAGCCTCCTGAACAGCTGGGATTACAGGTGTGTGCCACCGGGCCCAGCTAATTTTTGTATTTGTAGTAGAGATGGGGTTTTTTCATGTTAGCCACACTGGTCTTGAACTCCTGCTCTCAAGTGATCCAGCCTCAGCCTCCCAAAGTGTTAGAATTACAGGCATAAGCGAATATACCCGGCCCCACTATCTTCTAGATCTTCTAAACATTTCCCAAATCTACTTTCTCTAGAAACAACTTTAATGATTAGCCCTCACTGGCCCACTGTGTCCAAAAGAGAGAAAGTAAATGGCTGGAATGGGAATGAGAGACGATAAATGAGAAGAGAGTCAAAAATACAATAAATTTTCTTTAAAAGATATGGGATAATTTCATTCCTTTCAACAAATTGTGGGCTATCTGCCTACCTAATTTGATCTTCTCCCAGCCTCCAAATTCACTCACACTCATGAACCATTTTTGAAAATAAAAGAAAAATGCATACTAAATACATACCAAGTAAAGTTATGTTGATGTTTTTCTCTCTTCACTCCTGTAACTGATTTTGGCACCTTAATACAATGATGATAGCATGCAAATCCTTATACAGTAACCTAGTTGGGATTCCAACAATAAATAATTCCCATTTCCATCACTTTTAAAGCATCATTGCAAAGAGTAGAGCACAGCAATATGGCCTTATGTTTCTTATTTTCCAGATCAATCTGTTTTTAAAAAATTTTTAATTTATAATCAGCACAACTGATACTTCCTAATCATATCAAACATGCCAACCCTTTCAGAAGCAAATCTGATTTAACATCAAGGAGCCTGGCTTGTGCTCATGGAGGAGTTTTTCCTCAACTGATCTCCAGAAGTTTTTGGCTGGTACTTAACACATTTACACAGTTGAGATTCAAACTAGTTTCCTAATACTTGATGGACAAAAATCTCTTTCCACTGAGCCAAGGAATCTACTCTCTGGCCAGCATAGCAGAATGTGTGCCCAGGCAGGTGACATTAGAGTTTCTTCTTTGTATTTTGGTGGAGAAAAAGAGAAACATATATACACAAATGGAAATGGATACTGAAAAACTCTGGAATAAAATGGAAACTGCTGTTTTGAAGGTAGATAAAATCACTCATACTTTCAAAGATATTATAGAAGGGGAAAGGATATAGGCTTACCTTCCTGTTTTGTTTTGGATCTTAGAACAGTTTAACCTAACAGACAAATACCACTGATCCTATCTTAAGGGATACGTAATTTTCCATGAAGGCACTTTGTGAGTATTTTTGGCCTATAAAACAGCGGATGAGCTCTCCTTGCTAGCTGCAAGCTGGAGCTTGTGTCAGGCTTCACTAGGCACACAAGGCTCTGATTTTGTATCATTAAAGACTCATTATCTCTTTTAACTTCTGTTGAAAGCATTCATCCATAGCTCTAGCTACTACTGAAACAATAGAGGCTCCAAGCACAGTAATAATGCTTTTTTTTTTTTTTTTTTTTTTTTTGCCAATTTAAAGAGCCTTTAAAGGATGGATTGGCTTTCACAATGCAGAAACAAAAAGCTACTGCTCAGGAAAATATGAAAGGTTATTTCTGTAAGTAACTTCAATTTTAAAGAGTGGCAGAAAATCCTCTGATGTGACTTTCTCAGAGCGAGGAGTCTGCATATACCTGAATGCTAAATTCCTACTGGGGAAATATTACATTTTCCAAGGAAGAATGGTATGCCTTACTTATGTTTAACCTCAAAGACAAAAAATACTTTAATAAGAATGAAACTGACTTGGTGTATTGATCTTGCCAATTTGTTAGATATTAATATATATTTGGCAGTGAGCTAAACTCTCCATTGAATTTAACAGTGGAATATATGAACAGTAATTTCTACATTTGCTGGCTTTGTTTACACTTTCATTATACCTCTACTGCATTATCTGATGCCTTCATACAGTTTTCAATCTTATAGCCACTTTAATCTCCTCCTGCACTCAGCATATCTGAGTGAGTTTGTTGGCATAAGGGAATTTTGAAGGTTATATTACAGTACATGAATCAACGGAAAATGAAATGCACTGGAGACACGATCAGCCAGTTTTAATTCATTGCAGAAAGTTATAGATACCAAAATGCATTTAATGTAATCTGATCTCTTTATTCAGTCCTGAATTTATGAGCAATTCACCAGGAGTCAAATGACAACTTTGTTTTAAAAATAGTAGTCTATATTGAATGCCATTTTAATATATCTCTGACATATTTACATTTAAAGGGTAGGGAAAAGTGGGATATTTGAACATAAATTTCTTTTTTCATAGAAACGAAGAGCCTGAGAAAGATGATACTTTTGTTCATTGAAACATTATCTGTCATTATAACATAGGTCAGCTTGGTGACAACAGTTAAATAAACCCATCTCATCAGTCCAGCTGGTAAACAGATTAGAAGCCCCCAAGATTACCAAACATTTCATGGTAAGAAGGAGGCCAATTGTGCCATTGTACTCGGCTCTATAAAAACATTTATGGCAACAAGCCTGCTCTTTGCCTAGAATGATCAAATGTTATTGGTTCTGACCGGTCAAGAAGATATGGACAGGGGTTTCCCCAACAACTTCTCCAAGAGCAATGTGAATAGATGATACACTTCTGTTAATTGTTGTTTGGTTAAAAGACATGGTCCTTCATTTTGCATCCTAAATCATTTTTGGTCATTTGACCCCATTAAAATCACTAGTCTTACCTAGGAAAAATATAAGGTAACCTTTTCTGACTCATATTTGAGAAATCTCCTTTTCCTATATACCATAGCACAGGCATTTACGTTGAAGAAAAAAATGTGGAAATTCTACCTGCTATTTATATTTCAACATACAAAATTTGTCATTTACTACAAACAAATTTTCCAATTTGTGTCTCTGGGAACTTCTTATTGTTTACAAAGAAAAGCTATGTAATGTTAATAAATCTAGGGAAATAATGCTATTTGTTGTAACACTTATAGAATTTTAGCTTATTAAATGTGGAAATTGTTATATATTATTATAAAATAATATATAGTACTTATAGAGAATATAAACATATTTTATGTATTTATATTATTTGTAAGTATAATTATATATAAATATACTTTTTTACTAGGTATGTGAAATAAAATTTGAGGTTTTAGCATACATTTTATGGAATAACTAGAGCATTTGAATGGAGGGTGTTCTGAGTGGTTTGTTGAATAGATCACTTCTGTAATTAGAACTGAATTCTTTATTCCTTTAGAGTTACAATTGTCACAGTAAACATTTTCCTAACAAGGCTCATACAGCTAGTTCTTATTTAATAGATACAAATTTCCATTCCAAGAATATTCCAATCCCAAAATGGACCACATTAAAATACTCTTATTTATTCAGTTAATTTTACTCTGGCAAAATAATGATCTAGTACATTTTTCTGATATTTGTTTTAAAAGTAGGTCAAAGAAATGGTCAGAAAAAAAGGAGATAGAGGGTTAGAAGAGGAATCATTTATTTTCAGAATCAAGGACAAGATGCCTGAAAATTTTTGGTTAATAGAAAATCAAGAGTAAAAATACTTTATTAGAATCATCTACCTAAAGTTGTTCAAACAGGCCTATACCCACAGAGGGAAGCTTGAGCTAATCTAGTTTAAACGAGGTAAGAAAAAGAGTTTCCACCATTTCCTTTGAAAGCGTGATTTTTCTAGACTCCCACAAACCTCAGTGTTAGGAAATATTTCTTAATATACAACTTACGTTTTCTCTTGCTCAATTTCATCCCATTATTCCCAATTATTCACCCTCTGCTATATTTCTTCCGTATTTATTTCTTTTAAAAACTAATTGCCTAGTCATATTATCCTTTAATTTACACCCATTGAAGCTACATTTAGTCCTTTATGATTTCATTATGATTGAATTCCTACAATCAAAGATATTTATTTTTCTTATTTCAAACTGATTTTTTGGGGGGAAGCGTAGAGCTGTGGCTGATAATGTTATGATTATGCTCTTCTAAGATGCATGAAGAAAGTGTAAACACTGAATGTCTCACAATGTAGCCTAAGACAACATACTCCTGAAAATCAGATACTGAGAGCTTTTTAATATTAACAATTTGTTACATCTCTTCCTTTTGAATATTCAAAGGCTTTGAATTTTTGGTGACCTTTTGAATATTCCAAGACTTTGAATTTCAAATGACCTTTGTTGTGCAAAAAGTGCAACTTTTCATGATGATGCCAGGTTTGCCAAATAGAATGAGAATTATATATTATTTACCTTTGAGCTGCTATTTGTCACAAGCTTTGTAATTATTTCAATTATATTTCAATTACAAAAATGATCACAACAAAAATATAATACACTTAATGGAAAATGGAAGGACTAGCACTGTTTTTGGGTGCCCGGTCTTACAAAAAATAATAAATGACTTAAATTGTCATTATTTTGTGTTAGTAGAACCTTGGAATGAAATGATAAAGATAGTATTCAACATTGATTTTTTTTTACTTCAAGGTAAGTAGAAGGGTGGTGCTGCTGGAATAAAAGGAGTGATGGAAGGCAGGTGAGGGTGTAAGGATAAATAATAAGGACAAAGTCTTTAACAGCATTTTGGAGGAGAAAATGCCCTTTACTTAGGAGCGAGGTCTTAGAACATTAAAATCAGTGTTTGCAAAGGACAAGAGACCCAGAAGTCCACTTAACACTGTCCCAAATCCCAAACCAAGAATCTCCCACCCTCTTGATTTCTTTCAGCATTCTTTCCTCCTTCTCTTTACCTATATTTGGAGTTGGCTTTTAAGAGATTAAAGTTTTATCCTTTGTAGGAAACTTCAAAGTTTAAAACATTTTGAAGATAAAAAGACTTCAAAATCTCAAGTATACAGAAAACATCTTTAAACAAGATGTTATTTATGTAGATAATTATGCAGATAATTACAGTGTTGCTGGGGCGGCTTATATTAGTCAGGGTTCTCTAGGGAAAGAACCAGTGGGATATACGTGTGTGTATACATATGTATATACACATATGTATATCTTTTTGGGTATATGTGTGCTTTTGTATACATATATATACACACACACACACACACACACACACACACACACACATATGTGTATATACACATAAAGAGATTTATTTATTATTAGGAAGTGGCTCATGTGATTCTGGAGGCTGAGAAGTCCCACAGTCTGCCATCTGCAAGTTGGATGCCCAGGAAAGCCGATGGTAGAGTTTTAGACCAAACCCAAAGGCCCAAGAACCTGGAGAGCCGATGTCTAAGGGCATGAGAAGATGAATGCACTAGCTCAGAGAGCAAATTTGCACTTCCTCTGCATTTTGTTCAGGCCCTCAGTGGATTGGATAATATACAGCTGTATTGGCAAGGACAATCTTCTTTATTCAGTCTACCAATTCAAATGCTGATCTCTTCTAGAAACAACTTCATGAACACACCAAGAAATCATGTTTTAGTAGTTCTTTGGGCATCTAGTCAAGTAGATTCACAAATTTTAACCGTCAGTTGGGGTCAGCTCACCTCATCCAACCAAGGTTCCATTGTCTTCCAAACGTCCAAAGTTTTATACATATATACACATATATATATATATGTGTGTGTGTGTGTGTGTGTGTGTATATACATATATAAAATGAAAAAAATTTCTGCATTCAGAAATGTGTAGAACTGATCTAAGTACATGAAACCTGATATGGTTTGGCTCTGTGTTCCCATTGAAATCTCATCTTGTAGTTCCCATAATTCCCATGTATTACAGGAGAGACACCTTAGGAGATAATTGAATCATGGGGGTGGGTCTTTCCCCGGGCTGTTCTCATAATAGTGAATGAGTCTCACAAGATATGATGGTTTTAAAAACAGGAGTTTCTCTGCACAAGCCCTCTCTTTGCCTGCTGCCACCCACATAAGATGTGACTTGCTCCTCCTTGCCTTCCACCATGACTGTGAGGCTTTCCCAGCCATGTGGAATTGTAAATCCAATAAACTTCTTTCTTTTGTAAATTGCCCAATCTCAGGTATGACTTTATCAACAACATGAAAACAGACTAATACAAAAGCAGTTATGCAAATTGGCAAGTATGTTTGAGTAAGGATTTTTTTGTTTCCCTAACAGTCTTAACACTGAAACTTTTTCATCTTGGTAGAAAATGGAAGCAAGAAAAAATTGTGAGGATCGACTTTTTTGAAAAATCAACTATTATCTTGTCCTGATATTCTTTGCCTTCTTCAACAATTTTTGTTTTGTTATACCTCTGCAGTATGCTATCACACCCCTTAAATTTGCCACATGAACAAATTTATTTATGTTTCTTCTCGAAAATCATGGTGAGTCTCCTCACCAGAACATGTGTTAACAACAATGGTGCTTCTGAATAGAACGAATAATGCAATATTTTATTGGTGACATTCATAAAACAATGAGCATTGCAAATACAACAAACATTAATATAACCTGTGGTCCTCACACTACACTTTGAAATTTGTTTTTGCAATTCACCAGCAATTGAATACAATCAATCAGTCGTTTTTCTATTACATGTGTTAATTCAAATATTTGTAACTCTATTGCATTTTGAAACTTGCTGTCTAACTAGATTGCCAATGCTATCCCAGAATGAACAAAGAAAAGAAAGCACTGATAGAGAAATAAAAATAGAAAGTAAAAAGTCTGAGTATAGTTGTGGCTGAGGGTTAGGGGGCAATGGTGCAGAAAGGAAAGCTGGGATAGAAACGATGCATGTTAATTCATACAGCAATGCATTCATCCATTTGAGGTAATGCAAACTCATGATAAAAGTAAAATGACCAAATCCAATTATATGCATCAATTCTTTCTTCTTGAGCCATTATCATTCTTTTGTAAACTGCAATTTTGGCCACTTGTGTGTACCAACCCTTAATTGTCGTAATTCTCTAGTTTTCTAGCATTTTGTAATGAGATATTAACACACAACACTGCTGCTGCCAGCTATTTACATTGTGGAATTGAATTACTGAACAGACATTTAAAAAATAATGGGAGGTAGCCACTTACAGCATTTTTACGTATTTCATTCTTTTATTTAATATTTAAAGATGGTAGATTTTTGACAGAATATGTAGTGAACTTAAGGTCCCAGAGCATGGTTGCTACCTTCCTTTCCGTGTCATAGTCTCATCAAGAACTACAGAAGTTCCCTCCTTTATTAAATGATCCTGATACAGACAAGGAAAACACGACTGCATCTACTGGTTATTTAGGTATTATTAAAACTTTTTTTCTCAGTAATAGAATTTTTAATAGACAGTAGAAATAGATACTGGTCATAATGTGCAAACCAACCTTTGAAAAGGTGTCTGTATGGACTTCCAAAGAACTGTAGTCTTTAATGTGTTTCTTCATAAATTGAGTCAGCCAATGGGTGACAATGTTGAGGGATTACTAATGTCATGGGGGATCCAGGGCGGGTATGGTTGGGAAGACTACCTAGATTATGTCACTTTTTTTTTTCAAAAGAAGACCATGTCACCCATTCTTCTCAAATATACCTACTGGCTTTCCAAGAGTGACTTTCAGTGGCATTTTAAATTGGTTAGTAACAGTGACGCTGATGGCTAGTAGAGGAGAGCTGGTCCTGGGCATGGGACATTTGGCTTCTCCTGTGCCTCTGCTCCTCACTAGTTATGCAATTCATTTACGCTGCCTGGGATGTGAGTTTGAGGTTGAAGAGGTTGAGTTAAATTTGTAAAATACCTTCAAGAATCAAATTTTGTTAACTACTAGTGATCTGTGACTTGTGTATTTTCCCAAGCATTTCCCAAGCCTTCAAATAAGCTCATGGTTACTTGAAGCTAACTTTATGTAGTCTTTATGGTTTTCTGATTGCCCATTCTTGTGTTTGTTGCCTTTTTTAAAGTGAATTGTTAAAAAGTCTGAATATGAAAGATTTTGGAATAAAACATTTTCTTCTTTTATTGTTTGGCCCCATTTTTTCTCCTATTATTTTTGGACTGCTAAATTGAAAATACATTTTAAAACTTTTTGTTTCCTGATCTCTCCATGTTTGGAATGCCTTATGTTAGACTTCGATCTTGCTTGCTTGCTCTTATAATGTTCCATTTTGTTCATGGTCCTCCCGAGAAGATCTTTCAGAAATCGGCATTTTGCTCACCCTATTCTTTTTGCATTTTCTTTATTGAATATTTATCAAGGCCTAAATTCTCTATTCATATTTTGAATCTCTTTCAACTTATATTTAATTCTTGTTTATTTCTTGCATTTAAATAACATTCCATTTAGTCCATTTATGTCTAGATGCCCACTACCTTATGTCTAAAACTACATGTATTCCCTTCTCGCCCATGACATTGTTATATAAATATACTGGTTTTTGTCCATGGTTCCCATCTCATAACTTCCATAGTCCTTGTTAGAGTCTGTTGTAATGTTGGCAGCTCTTTAGGCCCCAGAAGGAGGCCTTAGAAAACATAATCTCTCTCAACTTTTTCTGCCCTCCTTTACCTACCCAAAGCAGGAGTTAGTCTTCCCCTGCCTTTCTGATTGTGGGTAGTAAAACCCTTATTTCAGAACGGGTCCTATCTCATACCCTGGAGGAAGAAATTCTGCACAGAAAGGCCAAGAAGAATCTGGACAGAACTTGCTGGCTTTCCCCACTCAGCCTATGAGCATTAGAGCATATACTTTTTGTTCAATCATTTCTATGCAGTGGTCAATCATGCCTATCCAACGATGTCTCCATAAAAGGTCCTGGAGTGTGGTGTGCCTAGGTGCATGGAAGCTCTGTGTCCTTTCTCTCATACCTCACCCCATGCATATCTTCATGTGTATACTTTGTAATAAACAAGTAAACATAAGTGTTTCACCGAGTTCTGTGAGATGCTCTTGCAAATTAATTGAACCCCAAGATGGGGTCATGGGAACCTCAACTTGAAGCGGGTTGGTCAGAAGTTCCGGAGACCTGGGCATTCAACTGGTAGGAAGTGATATGGGGAACAGTCTTGCAGGATTGAGTCCTCAACCAATGGGATCGGATGCTATCTCCAGTTAGATAGTGTTGGAATTGAATTGGGAGGACACCTAGCTGGCGTGCACTGCAGAACTGATGGCTTGATTGGTATATGAGGAGAAAGCCCTGCATACAGAAGTCTTTAAAAAAAAAAAAAGAAAGAAAGAAAGAATAAAAACAAAAGTTTTTTGTGATGATTTTTGTGATGTAAAAGCAAGAAAAAAAGTTCATTTTTTTCCTTTTTTTTTTTTGGACTACCCCAACATTCCTTTTTTTCTTAGCTAATGATGTCATTATCAACAGTTTTTACTGCTAGAAATTTTGGCAGCACCCTCAGCCTCTCCTTTCCTATTCATCTTCCAATGGGTCACCATCCCCATTGCCACTGCCTTGGCTTGTACATTGTCATTTCAATTCATATCCTTCCCTCACTTCCAGAGATGTAATTTTTATAGAGTTAAACTGTATAAGGGGTGTTCCTAAAGATTGAAGATGCTTGTGGGAGGGAGTTTGGCATCTCTTTTCTCAGCTGCTCATTGGCTAGGCAGCTAACTTGTTCATTTGTCCTGCATCTACCTGCGCAGAGCAAAAGTAATTCAAGAGACAGAGATGACAGCACAGAGCAAAAGAGTGGCAGAGCAGCCATCAGGAAAATGCATGAATTCTCTTTGGGTCAAGGGGTATCACAGAGGCCTGGAAGCTAGAGCAAATGACTCACAAAGGGACTATGATATTTTGATGGGGGCATGAGCTAAAAGATTGGGAAGACATTGTGATGGAGCTGCTTGGTGCCTACACGCAGACATTCACAAGGGCCAGAGGATCAGAGACCAGCAACCCCAAGATAAGTATATAGCATTAGGCCTTCACAAGCAAAGGTAGAGGATGTGTCTGTGGGTGGAGCTGTGTCTCAGAACTTACCATGAACATCACCTAGCCCCAGAAACAAGATCAAAAGGGAGACTTATCCTTCCCTTCTTCAGGTCTTTGCAGCCACACAGCTGGGCTGCAGTGGATATCTTTAAATGTGGTAGAAATAAAAGGTTTAAACTGAAAATGAAGAATTATAATTTTAATAACTGGAAGTGCTTGGGAGATTTTGAAATCTGCCCAAGATATGACTTAGCATAGGTCCACATAGCGAAACTTGACATAGTGTAAGGGGCAATGATGAAGAAAAAAACTTTATCTTCACCCTACCATTCTGAAACAACTGAATAAACTACCTAGTTTAACCACACTGTATGGAATTTTTCTACTTACATGTCTATTTCCCCAGCCAGGGCCTCTGTATCCCTAGTATCTTGCATTTCATGTATATTCAAAGATATCTATTGAATGAATGGGGGATTACATGTACAAATAAATCACTCTTCAAAGCAGTATATCAAGGGAGATGTAAGGAACACAAAAAAGGGAAATACTACACAGAAATGATCTGCATTTTTAAGGAAATAGATGCTATTTAAGCAGTGAAACATGTATATTCATAGCTAAAAATGACATTCATAATTGCCTGTATGAATCCCATCCTTCTTCCCTCTCTGTCCTCGCCTCCCTTTTAATCTAAAATCTACCTCTACAAAAGACATACAGTTGCTATTATGCTTTAGAATGCCATTTACTTTGGTTGTAGTCAATTTTGACTGGCTAACTTTGCATGTTAACCAACACTTACCTATATGAATATGATATGTAAAACCAAATTAGCCATTGTTTGTTCTAGGTCGTTTTCTTCACATTTTTTAATGCAATATTCCCAAATCTTCTGACATAGTTCCTTTATCAGATTTTGAAACTGCAAATATGAACTTTGCAGAGGCTCTTTGAGAAGATTGGGTATATGTTACTTTTCTTCTTTAAAAAATTGTGCTTTCCATTGCTTTCTGCTTTAGAGCAGCAAACCAATACTGCCATCCACTGTTTCTTTGAATAATCTTTTCCCCACGGTTCTCACCAAGATGTTTTGAAGAAAAACCTGAAAATAAAATTAAATCCTTTGCAAGGAGGGGGAGTTTTGAGCAAGCACTACCCCAACTGTGATAAAGAAATGAAACATGACTTATCTTCTTTTTCCAAATACCTCCATGGAGAAGAAACATTGAAAAATGTGACCAGGTCCACAAGCGTTCTAGAGAGTCTTCTTTCTGGATAACACAGGAGGGAGTAATTACCTAGTTCCTCTTTGCTCCCTGTTGAACTTTGCTTCATTCACCCCCGAGCTCAGGGCCATCTCTCACCCTAGTCACATTCTAATGCTTCAGGAGGAAAGCCAGTCTTTTTCTCCAAGCCAGCAAACAGGGTGCCTGTCTGTCTTACATTCCAGTCAAAGAGGCTTCCAGACAGGTGCACATATTCCTCATATATAAATGTCTAACTGATTTTATTCCTTTCTGTTCTGCTCCACACCTATTCCACCTTTACTGTGTATCTCTTTTTAGTCTTACTCTTTTCATTGTCAGTTCAGCTTTCAACTAATAAATTGGTAACTAAAATTTTGAGAAATTCTTTATTTTCTTCCCACATGAAATAGAATGGACCCTTTAAATGACACAGCTCAACTCAAGGGGCCAAGATTTAAGGCAGATTAAGTCACTGTTACAAGGCCTTGAAATGACCCAGTCCAATTCCCTGATTCTACAGTGAAGAAACTGAGACCCAGAGAGAAGTAAAACACCTAGAGCCATGGAATCATTCAATGGAAAAACCAGTAACAAAACCTGTCTCTCAACCCGTGGTCAAATATTATTTTCCTGCAAAATGCACCTTCTAGAAGCACAGTTCATGTTTCTGCCCCCAGGCTGCCAACATTTTAAATGGCATTTAAAAAAAAATAAATCTCCCTGAAGGCGCCTTTATTCCTCCATGGCTCTTATTGCTCCTCTTGCCTCTCACCTCCTGAAAAAGTAAGATTCCTAGGTTGAGAAAGGATTGGCAAGAGTCACATTCTTTGTCCATTTCCCTCAGGAGAGAAGGTATGGGAGCTAGTGGCCTGGAAAGGGGAACAGAGAGGAGGGCTCTCTGTCTTTTTGTCCCATTTTAGTAAGAGGACAATCGAATGTTATTTTACTTATCTAGATTTATAGCTTCTACACTAGAAGACATCAATTCCTTCATTCACTCAGGCACCATTTACGTCTGAACTGTTCTTTAGATTTATGCAGGTCATATCTCCTTATTATCTTTGAAATAGCCCTAAAGCAGTCTGAGTGGTAATACTAGAAACTAAGCATCTCCCTCAGTGTTTATTCAATGTTATTCATTCAGCAAACATAACTTGCTTTAATAAACACACAAATATGTGTTTCCTGTTTCCATCAGATGCCCTTTCAATGAGGGGTTACCACTTTTGACCTTATGAGTTGACACTGCATGGGTGTGAAGTTGAGCCATACTGCAAATGATGATCAGGCTCGAGTGCTTTAAGAAAAATCATTGTTTTCTCTTAATGGAATTTTTTTTCTAAATAAGTGATTATCAAAGATGAAAGTGATTTAGAAAATTTATTGGATGCTGGTAGGTATAAACTACATTGTGAAAGAAGGACCACAATGGGTAGAAAAGGGCATCAATTAGTTTGTGAGGTTAAAGGTAGGAAGAAAATGGCTATTTACCAAAATCCTATTACGTACCAGGCATTGTGTAAGAAATTTTGAACATGTTATTCTAGTCTTCATAAAGCTGTGGAAGTCATTATAATTATATTCACGTTTTCGATGAATAAACCAAGACTAGGAGAACAAGGGACTTCCCTGAGGTTAGTTAGCACATAAGAGTCAACATGAGGAACGCGTCCAGGTGTGTCTAAAGAGACGGCTTGCAGGAGCAAGTGAGCTTAAGGCATACACTGGCAACAGGAAGTCGATTTACTTGACTGGAGGGGAGAATTCATAAGTAATATTGAGGCAGGGGCCTAGTAAGATTGAAACTCTGAATGCTACATTAAAATTATTTTATTCTGTACACAATGAGGAATCATTGGTGCTTTTTGAGATTGGAAGGGTCATCAAAGTTGTGTTTCAGGGAAAGAAATCTGGGAGTCTTGTGAAAAGGGGACACTGCGAACAATAAGATCAAGTTAAACACTATTACAATAGCCCAGAAATGGCACTCCAATAGTCCTTATCCACAGCTTCGCTTCCTGTGTTTCAGTTACCCTTAGTCAACCACAGTCTGAAAACAAGTGACTACAGTAGAATAAGGTATTTTCAGAGAGGGAGAGGCAATGACTTTCAGTACAGGACATTGTTATATTTGTTCTGTTTTATGATTAGTTATTGTTGTTAATCCTTTATTGTGCCTAAATTAAACAGTCAACTCTTTGCATCTGTGGGTCCTACAACTGCAGATTAAACCAACTGCAAATCAAAAGTATTTTTTTTTTTAAATTCAACAATAAAAATCATACAAATAAAACATACAGTATAACAACTATTTACATAGCATTTACATAGTATTAGGTATTATAAGAAATCTAGAGATTATTTCAAGTATTTGGGAAGATGTACTCTAGGCTATAAGTAAATAATATGCCATTTTATATAAGATACTTGAGCTGTTATGAATTTTGGTATCTATAGGCGGGTCCTAGAACCAGTCCCCTCCCCAGGATACTGAGAGAAGACTGTACAGGGTTTGGTACTATCCTTGAATTCAGGCATTCGCTAGAGTCTTGGATCGTATTCCTCATGCATAAAGGGGACTACAATAATAGAAAGATAAAAAGAAACTATATAGGGTGACCTACTTCTCAGTTCATTGAGCCTGCTGGGTGGCTTATAAACAAAGGAAAATTATTTCTCACAGTTCTGGAGGCTGGAAAGTCCAGGATCAAACTCCAGAAGAATCAGTGTCTGGTGAGGCAAGCTTCCTGATTCATAGACAACTGTCTTCTTGCTGTAGCCTTACATGGTAGAAGGGGCAAGAGAGTTCTTGGGTGCTTCTTTCAAAAGGACACTAATCCCACTCATAAGGGCTCTTATGACCTAATTCTCTACCAAAGGCCCCACCTGCAGATATCACATTGGGCCTTAGGATTTAACATATGAATTTTCGATGGACACAAACATTCAACATACCACCTTAAATTAACACACAATGACCTGATAATGTCATTAATTAATTAATTCCACAATATGAATCACTGTTCTAGGTATAAGCACCTTACTCTTCAATAAGGAGCCTATTTTTAAAGATTAACATTTTATTTTGAAATGTGGATCCATACACAGTTATAGGAAATAACGAAGAGAAATTCTGTTTTCTCTTTTCCCAGTTTCTCCCAATGGTAATATCTTGCAAAATTATTATACAATATCACAGTCAGGATACTGACATTAATACATTCTCATGATGTTATTCAGATTTCCTTAGGTTTACTTGTACCATATGTTTTTTAAAAATTCTTATTTATTCTACAGGCAGGCCTAGTACTTGTTACTATGTTTAGTTAATCAGTTTCTGTCATAAATCCTCATCAGCTCTCTAGTTCACCACAAAGAGAGTCTAAGAACCTTGTTAAATGCACCACTGACCACCCTTTCCTTCACTCAGGTCCCAAACCAGTATTCTCAAACTGTGTTTAAAACTTACTTCTTGTGTTTAAAACCTGCTGCTTCTTTTCTTCGGCTGGGTTTTATTTATCCTGAAAGTTTTGGAAAACTTGTCAGGCTTATTTTTCCTGACATTCCAATAAATACAATCTATTAATTTACTGGAATGGTGTTCATTCTTAGAAAGCCATGTATTCTGTTAGTCTCAAGACACACATTCCTCTCTCCTGCAAGGATCTGTCTACATGATGGCTTCCAAATGCAACATACCAGACTGATAGATGTCATTTCTTATTTGAATTGAGCATTGTGACTTCGGGTGTTATTCTTAATGTTTCTGGGCCTTTTGATATTGTTGCCAGATTTTATTGAGATATAATTGACAAATAGCAATTTTATTTTCCAGATTTATTGAGGTATAATTGACAAGTAGCAATTTTATATAAAGTGGGCAATGTGATATTTTTATATAAATATATCATGAAATGATGACCATTATCAAGATAATTAACATATCTGCCACATGACAAAATTGTATATTTTTGTGGTAAGGACATCTAAGATCTACTCCCTTAGCAAATTTCAAGTATACAATACAATGCTATTAACTATAGTCACTGTGCTATACATTAGATGTCCAGAATTTATTCATCTCATACAACTTTGTACCTTTTGTCCAACATCTCCCTATTTCCTCCAACCCCAGCTTCTATTAATCACCATCATATTCTCTACTTCTAGAAGTTCACTTTTTTTAGATTTCATATGTAAGTGGATCATGCAATATTTGTCTTTCTGTGCTTCATTTATTCCATTTAGCATAATGTCCTCTAGTTTCAGCCAAGGTGTCAGAAATGACAGGATTTTCTTAAGGCTAAATAATTTCGTATTGTGTGTGTGTGTATATATATATAGCTCACATTTTCTTCATCCAGTCATCCACTGATGGACACTTAGGTTGATTCAGTATCTTGGCCTTTGTGAATAATGCTGCAATGAACATGGGAGTGCAGATATCTTTTCCACATGCCAATTTAGTTTCCTTTGGCTATATATCCAGAAGTAGGATTGCTCAATCATATGGTAGTTTGTTTTAAATTTTTTGAGGAACCTCCATACTGTTTTCTATATTGGCTGTACTAATTTATATTCTCATTAACAGTGTACAGGGTTGCCTCTCTCTACATACTCACCAACACTTGTTATCTTTTGTCTGTTTTCTAATAACTATTCTACCAAGTATGAAGTGGTGTCTTACTGTGTTTTCAATTGGCGTTTGCCTAGTGATTAGTGATGCTGAACATTTATTCATATACCTATTGGTCATTTGCATGCCTTCTTTTGGGAAAGTCTGGTTAGGCCCCCTTGCACTTTTTTAAATTGAGTTTTGGTTTTCTTGTGATTGAGCTGTTTCTTATCTATTTTGGATATTAACCCCTCATAAGATGTGTGGTTTGTAAGTCTTTTTTTTTCCTATTTTGTAGGTTGTCTCTTTACTCTCTTGATTGTATCCTTTGCTGTGCATAAGTTTTTGGTTTGATGCAACCTAATTTGTCTCCTTTTGCTTTTGCCATGCATACCTTTGGGATCATATCCAAAGTAATCATTGTGCAGATCAATACTAATAAGTTTTTTCTTATTTTTTTCCTAGTAGTTTTACATTTTTAGGTCATACATTTAAGTCTTTAATCATTTAGAGTTGATTTTTATTTATGATGTGAGACAAGGGTTCAATTTCATTCTTCTATAAGTGGATATTCAGTTTTTCAAAAATATTTATTGAAGAGACTGTCTTTTCCCCACTGTATGTTCTTGTCATCTTTGTTGAAGATCAGTTGATCACAAATGTGTGGATGTATTTCTAGGCTCTCTTTTCTGTTTTATTGGTCTATATGTATGTTTTAATGCCAGTATCACAATGTTTTCATTACCATATCATCATAGTATATACATCGTAGTAGATGTTGAAATTAGGTGGTATGAAACCTCTAGTTTTGTTTTCCAAAAAAAAAATTAACATGTAAAAATCACTTGTGTTTCTGTATATTAACAGCAAACTACCCTCTCCCCCAAAATTAAAAATAAAAACTACCCCATTTATAAGCATTAAATAATTAGGAATAAATTTAACCAGGGAGGTGAAAAACCTGTATACTAAAAATAATAAAACATTAATGAAAGAAATCGAAGAAGACACCAATAAAAGCTGTTCCTTTCACTGGAAATTGCCGTGATGTGGTGGGACACTGACTGCATCTTGCGCCCTTTCACTCTTGTTTTTATTACATTTTGTCCTCTTCATCAACCAAGCTTCTCATTTTTGTCTGCTGATTTCTCCTAAGACCTTGTTTTAGGAGAGGATCTACAGGCTTCTATGTGGTTCATGCATCTAACAAAGAGGAACAAATACATGGAACTGGGGGAAACTAGGGATTCCTGTCCATGGGAAGCAGCATAATGTGAAGAGGACTTGTTTGGAAGGCAGACTGTCTGGATTTGAACCCAAGCTCTGCCACTTACTGGCTATGTGATCTTCGGCAAAGTAATTTTCATCTCTGAGGCTCAGTTTCTTCATTTATAACATGAGGATAGGTAACAATACCGTCTCTGCAGCATTAATTTAAATATTAGATAAGCTAATATAACTAAGGCACATAGCATTGTGCTTGGTACAAAATAAGCATCAACTTTTATTGTCAGAATTTTAAGTCATAGATATGAATGTCATATGGCATTCATATGGCACCTATAGGCCTCCCAGTGGCTAGATTGTTTTTAGAAACTGCCTTTTCTTATTTACCAAGTCTTTTTCATCCTTTTTATTACCTTATCTACCTACCTTTTTAAGTCCAAAAAATTGCTGTTTTGCTAGATAATATGGTAAGACTTAAAAAACATGTATTTGTCATCTAAAGGGTAATAAAACACATATTTGCAGGGCTTTTCTAGTTGATAGTCATGCTAGAATGATATCTAAGTGTGTTTTTGAAAAGGGAACAAGTTTAATTGAACAGATATTAGGTGTAGTCTTGTACTAACATTATAGAACTATTTTCTCAATCTTTAAAATAACACTTTGGAGATGGTATCAAATTCTTTTTTCTTAATTTTATTTTTTAACTTTTTTTAACTTTAATTTAGGTTTGAGGGTACATATACCTCAAACCTAAACTTGTTATAGACGTAAACTCCTGTAACAGGGTTTTTTTGTTAATTAGAAGAGGATGCTAGGATGGAATAAATAACTTTTCCTAGGTCACAGGTCTAATTTCTGGCAGGTCAAAAGTAGAAGGAATATAGTGGTCTTTACACCTTAATATATCCCTTCCTCTTTTTATTGTGTACATTCTTGGAGAGTCTGTAATAAAAATAAGCATCTCCCATTTTTCCCAACAAACGTGCTTTTAAAATGATGGGTTAATAAATATACTAATGTAATAAAAAATTGAAGATTTTGGTTACCAAATTCTTTTATGGGAAAATGGTTTTTAGAGGATCATTTAAAATGAGTCTTTGAAGCCTAAATTTTCATTGTCAATTCCAGAAGAAGCTCATTAAGAGCCTTAAAATAAACTATTTTTTAAAATGCTTACCTTTTTAGTGTTTTAACAGTGAATTAAAATAATCTTAATAACTCAATGAAAGTGTTTCTGTCTCTAATATTTTTGTCTTTCTTTGCATCTTATATGTAGCAGTTACAAAATAATATTTTGACAGAGAAAATGAAAACCAAAAGTAGAACCAATGATTTGATGGTCTTTAAGTGTGCCAAAATGTTTTCAACAAAATATTGATTCTCAGTGTGTCTAGTCCTTTTACTATTCCCCACCCATCTAGAATTCTCTGCTAGCAATCAAGCTGGCTAAAGTTGGGAAGATTACCAGATGCAGCAAATGCCACCAAAAAAACCCCTGAATTAATAGCTAGGAAAAATGTTCTCTGAATAAATTCTTGTCCAAGGCAGAGGGATTCTCAGTTCAGGGAGGGTAAAAGTCCCTTGAAGAAAGGTATGGAACAGCCAGCAGTCTCTGAATTTATGCCTCAAAGGCCACAGCCCTGCTTTCAATCACAGACAAGCACAATTTATCTGCTGTCTAAGTTCTTATTTCTGGAAGTTCTCAGCAGCTTTGTCCCACTTATTAATGATTGGCTCTTGTGTTTTGATACAGTTTGGCTGTGTCCCCACCCAAACATCATCTTGAATTGTAGCTCCCATAATCCCCACATGTCATGGGAGGGACCTGATGAGAGGTAATTGAATCATGGGGGTGGGTCTTTCCCATGCTGTTCTCATGATAGAGAATAAATCTCATGGTATCTGCTGGTTTTATAAAGGGGAGTTTTCCTACACAAGCTGTCTTGCCAGTGCCATGTAGGACATGCCTTTGTTTCTCGTTTGCCTTCTGCCATGATTGTGAGGCCAACTCCAGCCATGTGGAACTCTGAGCCTATGAAACTTCTTTCCTTTATAAATTATCCAGTCTCAGGTATGTCTTTATCAGCATGTGGGAACAGACTAATGCAGGGTCTCATACATGTTTTCTTTCCCCATTGATTATTTCATCTTTATTTTTTACATATGACCACTATATTTTTCATATATGACCACTTAATTTTTCATATTGACTTCATGACCTCTGGTTTTGGTTGTTTTATAAATAATAGAAAATCAAATTTGATTTTGTGAAAAGAATTCATTGGGTTTATGGAGTCTAAGGAAAAGTTCATCAACAATTGAACTTTGAATCTAGCTGAGAATCCAAGGAATTCAACTGTCACATTTGAGTTACTTACTATATCTTAAATATTCAACTTGTAGCCTACATAGTCTGGCTAAAATTTCTAGGAAAATGGAATCGTTGTTGCCTTATAAAAGCTTCCACGAAAAACAACTAGAAAAAAATAGATTCATTAAAATATCATATGTTAACAGCATCAGAGAGCTGTTGAAATGATGAGAACAAAGGAGCTAAGGAATATGGAGAGAGGAGGGTCATAGAGAAATAGACTGGCATTTTGCAGTTTCTTTTCTCTAGCTATATTTGCAAACTCTGGTTATGAGCAAGAAGTCAAATTTCCTACAGCTTGTGTAGGAAAACTCCCATTTATAAAACCAGCAGATATCATGAGATTTATTCTCTATCATGAGAACAGCATGGGAAAGATCCACCACCATGATTCAATTACCTCTCATCAGGTCCCTCCCATGACATGTGGGGATTATGGGAGCTACAATTCAAGATGATGTTTGGGTGGGGACACAGCCAAACTGTATCAAACTGGACTTTGCCCATGCAGAAATCAGCAGCTGCTAAATGGAGAAGTCAGCAAAGCATTTGAAAGTCTTGCAGAATCACATTAACAAAATTTGACACTTGAGAGACCATAAATTTATGATCATTTTTCCCCTAAAGATATTTGCTGAATTCTGAAATTTGGGGGTATGAGAAAATCAGAATGAAATGGAAGAACAGTAGCATTTTCTTCAGTCTCCTGGTAAAGAGATAAAGACTTCATGTCCTGCCAGGCAAAATGGTTCTCGTTTGAAAGCCCTGGAGAGCTATGCCATATAAAGAATAAGTGAATGAAAATTAGGCTGAATTCAGCTAACTCCCAAGCTGGTAAGTCTTTACACTGCCTATCTGAGGGGAGGGTTAAGCCACTCTGAAGGATGAGCTCACCCCCTGCAATTTATGAACAAGGTATGGCATTAAACCTAAGATAATTAGGCCTGTTAAAAGATGGAATCATGAGACTAGAAATCACAGAATAATCAGAATATAAGAAATATAACCAAAAGTAATCTATCTGTTGGTGTTAGCAGATGTGAATTTTAAAGTTAGCAAAGATTAATAGTTTCCAGGACATCAACAAAATAAGAAATATACATTAAAAATTTTATGAGAGAATCTAGAATCTATGAAATAAAATAAATGGATATTCTAAATATGACATCACAATATCTGAAATGAAATCAACAGTAATATTTAGCTGCATATTCAACACAGCAGAAGGCAGTATTTGGAAACTGAAAGATAATTTAATAGAAAGTATCAAAATTGGAGCATAGAAAGAAAAATAATTGAGAATATGGAAAAGAGCATAAGAGACATTAGGACAATTTCCAAAGCTCCAGTATACATGTAATGATAGTCCCTTAAGGTAAGGAGAGAGAGAATGAGGTAGAAGCATTATTTGAAGAGCTAATGGTGGAAAATATTTCAAAACTGACTAAAAATAATGACCCACAAATTCAAGAAGCCCAGCAAACTTCAAGCAAAACAAATGCAAAGAGAGCCCGACTCAGGAATGTTATAATTAAATTGTTTGAGACCAAAAATAACAATAATATTCTTTAAAATATCCAGAGGAAAAATATATTACATATAAATAACAAGCTTATAGTTGACTTCTCAACATGAACTATGAAAGCTGATACAAATTGGAAAGTGCCGAGGAAAAAAACTGCTAAATTATTCATCGGAAGTAAAAATAGAATAAATGTAATACAAAATCCATCAATTATGAAAGTAAAATCGTAAAATTATAGTTGAAAAGCTCTTCTTATCATTAATGATAATTTTTTCTCAAGAAAACAAAAATTCAGAGATATTGTTACCAGTAGACTTTACTAAAACAAATACTAAAGGAAGTTCTTCAACTACAAAAAAAGTTGTCTCAAATGTAAATTTAAAAGTGCAAAAGTCAGGAAGGAGATAAATAAATTTAACATATTCCAAAGCCCTAGCATTCTCAGAAACAGGTAAAAGTAATAATTTGCAATATTTTATAGTAGGGCAACAATATATTAAAACATATTACAATATTTAATATCATCACTAAAATGGTAATTAGAAATACATAGCTAACAAATTAATATTATGGGATGAATAAGAAAAAAACTGATGAATCCAAAAAAAGACAAGAGAAGAGAAAAAGACATAGGACTGGTAGGTCAAATAGAAGACAAGTAACAGAGTAGAAGAAGTAAGTCTAAATATATCAGTGATTACATTATACACAAAGAATATCTATAAATCTCTAAGAAAAGAGAAAACAACCCAGTAACCAAATGAGCAGAATGTTTAGGCACTTCATAAAAGAGAGTTAACAAATGTTGAAGGACGTAAGAAGCTCTCAATTTCACTAGTCATTATGAAAATGCAAATGGAAAGTACATTGAGATACTATTACACATACTATGTGAATGGCTAAAGTATAAAAAAGGTAATATTAGGGATTGATGACAACATGGAAAAATTGCAATTCTTGTTCATTACTAGTGGGAATATAAATTGGCAAAAGAATTTAAAACCTATTAGCAATTTCCTATAAAAAACATATGAAATTACATTATGTAGTAAATATAAACATAATAATTCAGTAAGTCCCCTTCTATGTTTATATTCAATAGAAGTGTATATGTGTGTATATTTGTGTGTGTGTGTTCACTGAAAAACATGTTTAATAATACTCAAAACAACTCTATTCATGACAATCCAAATATCTATAGAATGGATACATAAAGTGGAATAATCTATAGCACTATAAATACAAAAAACAAACCCATGGTTACATGCAAAAGTATGCATTAATATCACAAATACTTGAATAAAAGGAGCCAGTCATGAAAGAGTACACATGATATGACTCCATCTATGTAAAGTTTGAAAACAGGTAAAATTTATCAATGCTATAAGGAGTCAGGATACTGGTTATACTTGATAGGGGTGCAGAAGAAGGGCTTTTGAGGTGCTGATAATACTCTGTTATCTCATCTGGTTGCTGGCCACAGATGTGTTTCCTTAGTGATCATTCATTGGGCTGTGCACTGGAGGTACCTGTATACCTCTGTATGTCAGTTATTTTTCAAAAGTTTGCTTATAAATTATTATGTACCCACTGAATATATAAGACTGAGTTATGCAATTCTCCCTTATAAATTGCTTTTTAACTATAAGTACCCTGCTAGTAACTGCCAAATGTTTCATGTGCTGAAAATTGAAGTGTTGAGAAATAATGGCAATGACATTATGTCAGTCACCATACTGTGAGATTTTATATATCAATCTCTCCAAATCTCATAACAATCCTACTTTTAATAATATCACACAAAAGAAGTTTGTTTCTTCAGATAAAGTTATCTGAAAGTTAACTTTAAAGACAAAGAAAATAAAGAGGACAAAAATTTTAAAGAAAATAAAACAAATATTTTATAACAAAATAATAAAATACATCGCACAAAAGTTGTATGATTATTCCAAAGGTTGAAAGTCACTAAACAAAGTAGCCCAGCATCTAAAAATTTGTGAATTGAATCTTTTTCCAGGCATTTAAGGCATTCAGAATTTATTGAAAACTTACCAGGTGTCAGACATTTCTAAAAACTGAGGAAGTTACAAACGAACCATATGCCTTGGTTTCATCCCTCAAGATTCGAATAATCTACTCAGGGTTACAAGAGTTAAATCTGCAAAGCAATGAAGAGAATAACACAAAGGAACATAGTTGAAACTACTAAATTACATCAGGTGTTCCATGGGTAGTCTAAAATGAAAGATATTGATGCAGGATGGAGTGATTGGAAGGCTTATTGAAGGAGGTGGAGCAGCAGCTGGGTTTTGTGAAGGTGATTGACTAGCAAAGTTTCTTGGAGATCTAATTAACACATGTTGTGTTGGACAGCTGAAGATTACCTGTTCTATAATAGTATGAATTGATATCATAAATGGTTCTGATGCCATTATGATGTATCATGTGTGAATAATTCATGCATAGACTAATGGAGCCATACAATGGAACTGCAGGGGTGTTACAAATTAGAATTTATGTGCATTGACATAGCAGTGGGTAGGAGCTGGTGTAGTGTTTGCCCCCCTCACTATTCCAAGCTGTGCACTGAATTCACAAAAATCTTTTTCAAAATAATTTATACAAACAGTTTTACAATGTATGTCCAAAGGAAAATTGGAGGAAGGGGGCAAAATCATTGATTATGAGTTTTACAATGGACTCAACCTTCTGAACATTATTTTAAAACTTCTCTTTGGTTGAAAATTTAGTTGATAATATAACTTAATTATCTTGAAATTCTGTGTTACAGTACTAGATTTCTTGAATAAGCTCACTATTCCTTTGCTATTGTCATTGGGTTTTTCTTTTTGCCTCTGAAATTACCAAAATTCATACACAGTTGGCCCTCCATATCCATGTGTTCCAACTCTGCCCATTCAAGTGACCACAGATTAAAAATATTTGGCGGCTGGGTATGGTGGCATATGCCTGTAATCCAAGAGCTTTGGGAGGTCAAGGCGGGAGGCTGCTTGAAGCTAGTAGCTCAAGACCAACCTGGGCAGTATAGCAAGGAACTCATCTCTACAAAAAATAAAAACAAACAAATTAGCCAGGTATGGGGGCATTCGCCTATAGTCTCAGCTACTCAGGAGGCTGAGGTGTGAGGATTGCTTGAGCCCACAAATTTGAGGCCACAGTGAGCTATGATCATTGCTACTATATTCCAACCTGGGTGACAGAGACCTGTCTCAAAAAAAGGGAAAAAAACACAATAAAAATAATACAAATTAAAAACACTATGTCAAAATAACTGTTTACATAGCATTTACACTGTATATAGTATAGGTAATCTAGAGATGATTTAAAGTATATGAGAGGATGTGCACAGGGTTATTTGCAAATACTACACCATTTTATATCATTTTAATCCATCTATGGATTTTGGTTTCCTCAAGGGGTCCTGGAACCAAACCCCCATAGATACAGAGGAAGAACTGTATTAGTTTTCTGGGCCTTTTATCGGGAGGGACGGGGTGTGCAGTATAATTTAACCCTTAACTAGTTACTATATAACTGGTATTTAAGAAGTTATAGTATTTTGCGTTTTAGTTTAGACTGCTACTTGGATGTAAATGAGGTTATTAATAATAAAGAATTTATCTGACAGAGCATTTTGAAGAGAATTTTTACCATTAGCCAATCATTATTATGTACCTGGAAGATGGACACAATCACACTTTGTCACTGTCATGTTCACTCAGAGCTTCAGGGTCTTAGAATTGAAAGGGACTTTGAAGGTTCAATAATTCTCAAATGATGATCAAGCAACTCATATTAATCCATAACAGGGATTTTGCTGTTCTATACCAAACTGAGAAAAATAAAATGTATGTTATCTCTTGATTTAGTCAGCTAGATTTTTACTAGGCAAAGTTAGAAACTGTTTATATTTTTTTGCAAGACTGCCCTTAATTTTAAAATTACATCTTCCTACATTTTTCTTTAAAATATTATGAAATGATACTGGACACTGGTATTGGTTTGAAAATCTTTACTGGGCATTATAAAAACTTAGTAAGCATTTTTTCCAGTTTCTGATTTAAAAAGATTCCTGGACTATGAAATTTATGTCTGGGAGCAATTGACCTAATCTAATGACCCTTCTGTTACTGAAATTCTCTCCACAACATGCCCAGCATATTATGATTAAGAAATTCTACTGCTTTTTAGTATAGTCCTTTTCATCAGGCAATTTTTTAAAGAAAACTTTTTTAAAAAAAATTTACTGAGATTTTCTTAAAAATTTTCCCTTTCCAATTTTTATTTCTGAAATCATACCAAGAAAGCATAATTCTTATTCTAAATGTGGCCCAACAAATACATAAAGAGAAGTATTATTTCCTCCATGACCAAACAACCCTGTTTTCTTTGACTTCCTGACAATATTAGTGCAAGTTACTCAACTTCCTTCCTGTCCTCTAAACTTGTTTTAGGTTGTCAGTGATACTCAAATTCTTGGTACTCAAGAATGAATACAGTATCTAGTAGAGAATAACTCATCTCCAAATCTCTAGATCTTATGTCTTTGTTAGTACGTCTTACTATTAGCCACTTTGTCATTCCTGAATTTTCAGTTTAATGTTTCAAACATTTTTTTCTGCCTGTGGCTTACTGTTCTCACTCAGAAAACCAGAAAGTAGCATATTAAGAAATGGCAGGCAAAAATTCACTTGTAGACAACTCACTTCAGGCAAATTATAGAGCTTTCATTAAAAGAAAAGATAAAAACAAAACAAAAACTCTTGCTTCATTGTCTAGTACCTCCTGGATGGTCATCTCCTTGTTAAATTCAGTCCACTGTAGGGAATAATACTGGTTGGTAGTTAAAGAGTCCATTCTTCCATGGACTGCTCCATTTTAGCCAAGATAGAGCCATAACATAAGGCAAGTTCAGCACAGGACAGACCAGGGGCCAAATCTATCTTGCTCACCTGTTTTTACAAATAAAGGTTTTATTGGAACATAGCCACACCCATTCATTTTGTGTTATCTGTTTACTTTAGTGGTATGATGGCAAAGCTAAGTAGTTGCTACTGAGTTCATATGATGCATAAAGCCTAAAATTTCTGCTGTCTCTTTTTAGGAAAAGTCTTTTAATCCCTGAGTGACAGGACTACTTCTACTATGCATTTTGAGGATAAGAAACAAGTCAGAGAGAGTTGAAGGAAATAAGAAAAGGTGAGACAAACTTTCATGAACACCTATAATTAGAGCAGGGCTACTTCTCAATCTTCTCAGAGAGAGATGAGTACTGGCTGGGAGGAGAAATGAACAGCACTGACCTAATTATTATAGATTTGACATTTGCTCGAGAAAAGATTTAGTTCCATATGGTAAGGCTGAGAAGCTAGATGCCACAGTGCTGAGTTGCTGCAGAAGGGTAAGCTATTTTGCAGTAGTAGTGTATGTACTGTTATTTACTGGATTACAGTAAAGCCCTTTTTTCACAATGCTCAGACCCCTCCTCTCCACCTTAAATTTGAAAAGAAGGCAAGCCAAAGAATCCTAAGTTTCACTATGTAGTATTCACCAAAGAGGAGATTTTAAAGAGCTGACTAAACAGATCTATGAGAAATTAAAATAATATTCATATATACCACATTGCTTTAGGGGCAGTAAAATAACATCTGAGGAGATACCACCATTTGTAGTGAAATTAGTTTCTGTTTTATCCTGTTGCTAAATACACAGCAGCAGGAGGCTGATCATGCAGATGTAATTCATATCTTGGTGGTGGTTTAAAAAGATCCTTTTATATTATAAGAGGTTTGTTTTTGTTTTTGCTTTTAATCTGGAAAATGAAAGAGAAACCAAGCAAATCTTTATTTTTAATGTGTGTGAAACGTGTTGCCCCCCCCCAAAGGAAATAGAAGAAAGAAAGAAAAAGAAAAAAATCTGAAATAATATTAAAAATGTCGGTGTAGCAATTTTTCATTTGTGAATTAACAAACAGACAAATGAGAAACTATTTTTTCTGTGCAATAAATTTGCATGGAAGACCATAAAATTTAATCCATGGTGGTGTCCAAGATACTTTTGTGTGTCTATGGTGCTGCTGATCAGGCTTGATCTCCTTATTGGTTCTAGATATTTCTTTTTCATCAGAACTCTCTGTCCTGTGTTACATTCACTTGAAGCTTCAGGATGATGTCATGGATCCTGCTTAAGAAACTTCAAAAATAAAAGCCCATCTGTGGCACCAACTTTATAAGAAAACCTGAAAACTCCTACTTCTACTCCCACAGAATATAAGATACCTGTATCATATAATGTACCTTGACTGGAAAGGTTACTGGCCTACAATGCCCTTCTGAGCCCTATTGGAAGCTGAAGCAAGAGGAAAAATACTCGATTGCATTCACTTATCAAAACATTTTTTCATAATTTGAGCCAAGTGCAAAAGTTAATAGAAACTGCATTTCCAAAAAGAATCTATGTAAAGTACTGTGTTGCCAATCTTTGCACACTATTGTTAAATTTGCTCTCATAAATCTTACTGGAGGGGAATGTGATCATGATGTGGACCAGGAATCGGGACTGATTGGAAATAACTGTTTTCATTGACTAGTAATGCGGGATCATAAGACAGACAATAACATTATTTGACTGATTTTAAATTTGCCTTTATTTAAAATTTGGATATTTTATTCACCATGGATTTTCATGCATAAACTTTGATTTAAAAAAATATTGCTTTACAATATTTTTGATACTGAGCTTTTTGTCATTTCTTTAAACATGGCTACTGAGATGAGTATCTCACTTGTGTCTCCCTCATCCTGGCCCTGTTAATCTGTTATTCAGATTTTGCCTCATATATGATGTTGCTCTTTAAGAATGAAAAAACTATTTGTAATCTTCTTCAATGCATGCATCTAGTCTAGAGTTTTTCAAATGTCCTAGAAACACGAAAATTCCAGAGATATTAATGTGTTCCATGAAAAATAAAGATATTTTATTATAAAAGAAGTTAAGAAGTTGCATATTACCTCTCTCTCTCTCTCTCCCTTTCTCTGGAAACTGACAGTTATATTAGCTTACCAGGTTCTGAGAAGTCTCATGATAAAGAAAGCTGCTAAAACATTCTTAACCAAATTATTTGACTTGTTTCATAGAGCATCTGTTATCATCTTGGGGGATACCCATGTGTTATTTAACTATTACTGCACAACAGATGACCCTAAAATGTAGTGATTTATAATGACAATCAGTATTTACTATTCTTACAGTTTCCGTAGGTCAAGAATTTGGAAGCAGTTTTACTGGGTAATTTTAGCATGGGCTCTCTTATAAGGTTCAGCCATGATGTTCACCAGGACTGTCGTCATCTGAAATTTTGGAGCAGGAGCAGCTTCCAAGGTGACTTCCAAGGTAATTGGCAAGTTGGTGCTGACTTTTGGCAAAATATTTCAAGTTTTTTTAGAAGGATTTACATGTGGATCTGCTCACAAGATGCTTGAGTCCTCATGACATGATAACTGGCTTTTCTCCAAGCAAGTGACATGAGAGAGAGACACGCAGAAGCTATCCTTTTTTAATGACGTAGCCTCAGAAGTCACATGTTATCATGCTGACAACATTCTGTTTATTGAAAGTGAGTCAGGAGGCTTAGCCCACACTCAAGAGGACAGAGTAATGCTCCTCTCTTTGGGAAGACTGTAAAAGAAATTATGAATCTATTCTTAAAACATCATAGAACATAATCTAGGAAATTTTGCTGCAATCTTCTGTTTTCTACCCAGATATTTTTACTCATTGAAGGCAGAAATCCAGGCTTAAACCCAGATTCCCAGCTGTCCAGCTATGCACTCCAATATACAATAAGCCTAGGTAATTATAGGGAATATCTGCTGCTTTTGCCTACCTTCCTCTCTGGTTACAGCAATGCACTTTTCTTTTGGGTTCCAGCAATCCAATTATCCACAACTCCATGTGGGCTTGGTGGGAACATCAGTCATGGTACCACCGGTACCACCATCATCATAGAGGTGGGCACAGGACCAGGTGGCCAATGAGAGACCCCATTCTCTTGTTTCTAGTGATTGCGTTAGTGATAGACACATGACCCAAGAAAGTTCTCTAATATTTTATATCTGTTGCTGAAGAATAACAGATGCCAAATCACAAAGAGGAAAGCATCTGTAGGAGGCAAAAAGAGAATCAACAGGGATGGGAAACAGAGCAAAAAAATCCTAACAGTATACGTTAGCCACTGTATTCAGTTGTGCATGAAGCCATTTCAGTTATGTGGACCAAGACATTCATTTATTTTTAAATCTAGTTTGAGTTATTTTTTTTTTGTTGTTGTTGTTGTTTTGTTTTGTTTTGTTTTACAACTGAAGTAGATCTGATTTTTCAGATATTATGGCTCAGCAAATATAACTTTAAAAAAAAACAGTGCCTCTAAGCATTAGACAAGGCTAAGAAATAAATACGACAAATTTATGGAACAGACTGGTCTATTAGAGATGAAATTCCCAAAGTAGTTTATTTTTTCTATATCATTTGGAGCTGTTTGTTCATTTTTTCCTACCCATGAGTCATCTATTACAGGTCCTCTAGCTTTTCCAGTCACTCTCAGGTATGAATAAATAGTCACATATTTTAGTTAATAGAAAGGGTAGTTCTGTTTAATATTCCACACCCAAACTTTCACTCAAATGAACATTTCTGATATCTCTGCTTCTCTATCTCAGGAAAAACTTTTGCCAATGTCCCCACTCACTTTTCCACACTTTTTTCCCCAACATCCTGAGCCACTGGCTTCTCCAAGGTTGGAAACAGGTTGAAGAGATTTATGAGACAGAAGTGACCTTTGGGTTTCACTGAATATTCGAATTCTTGCCTTCTTCCATGAATCATTAGGAAAGTTTTTGGAGATTCACATGCACACATTATTACACATTTCCTGAGACTTCTCACTGACTTTTTCCAACATAGGTGCTGCCTCTTTTGACCAGCTGCTTATAACTTGATGCCTGATTTCTGGAAGTCCACTTCCACAGATGTTATTTGTTGGATTCACATTGTCCTGTGGCTGTTTCTTTCATGTGGAGTCCAGGAGAACCAAAGCCATCTTTGAGGTCACACTTTCAAAGGGAACCACTCATTGTCCTGCTGTACCAAACTCTGGCAGAGTAGGTTTTTCCTAGGGTGGGTGATACTTAGGAGTCAACAAGGCAATTTGGGGTCTCCTTCTGTGAATGTCTGCAAAGATCCTGAAACTCATTTTAGAATGTGAAGGTACTGAGAGTTCTTGGCTCTGGAATTTCAGCGAAAATTTTGTAACAGGAAAGGTTCCATTTCAATATTCTTCACAACGATGTCAACCCTAGTTTTTAGGATAGCTTTTGAGCAGAGGGCTTTGGTCACCACTTCTCATGATGCTCCTTTTTTATGAACCCATCAGTATCTACTTCTTTCAAGGCTAGGCCTAGTGGTGACCTGTATAAGTAAATGTACCAGTCATGAAAGTGTGTTTTAAATATACTTTCGGAGAGATGGAAAAGAAAGCAGTTAATGTTGTTAAACTTGAGTCACTTATTGTCAAATGGTGTGGCAGAGCTATCACAAATGGATTCCTAGGAATAAGACTGACAGACGCATTCACACAACGATGTGTAGCTCACCTGTAAAACATATTCTTTAGTTGAAAGGGGAGAAATGCAGAACAGAGAGTCAGAAAGACTGAGATTTAAAAGGCTTCTGAATGAATGTAGTACAACTCAAAGTATGCATTGTTAGCCTACCCTGTACAAGGATATAATGTTAAGTTTTGTAATTTATATAACAAGAGATCCTTCTCCTAAGAAGTGTATAATTGCACTACAGTTGTACCATTGATAAATGGTTGAGGGATAGATACCCCATTCTCTGTGATGTGCTTATTTTACATGGCATGCTGTATCAAAACATATCATGTACTTCACAAACATAAACACCTAACATGTACCCAAAAAACATTTTAAAAATGATAATAAAAGTTATACTGTTCAATAGCTTGCATGGAGGGGCATCAAAATTACAACCACAGGTAAAAATGGATACATTGGGGATGAATTTTGGAAGAAGCAAAAAAAAAAAAAAAAAAGAAAGAAAGAAAGAAAACAGTTATAAGAGGAGCATGTAAATTAGGTATGAGTGGTTATTAGAAGGTAACAGACATGTAGTAAAATATAAAGATTATAAATTTCACATTAATTTAGGTATTCCATTTTTTAACATAACTTGCTTCTTTAAAAATGACTGCAGCAGATCATTAATGCTTGGTTTTAGACTCTAATTTGTAGTTATTTGGTTTATTTCTGAAAAGAAGATGGAACTACCCTTTTTACCTATTAGGGCAGAGGCTTCTCACTTTTGAATTTAATCAAATGGTCTTCCCTGAAAGTTCCCAAAAGCTACTTAGTGCAAACAGTTCTTTTATTGATTTTTAAAATGCTTTAATCAATAGTATAAACCATTCATAATTTAATAATTTAACACCTAATTTAAAGTGCTCCCCTTATAATTGCCTTCTACTTTTTTACGTCTTCCAAAATTCACCTCTGATATATCCATTTTTGCCTGTGGTTATAATTCTGGTTTCCCTACATGCAAGTTATTCAACAGTGTAACTTTAGTGCAATCAATGAGTCAGTTCTGTAACTCAACAAATGTTACCCTGAAAGACTGGTGACATTCTATAATACTATCATTGTTTTATACATAAACATCAAGTTTTATTTTCTAGTGTCATTATTGCTTAAACTCTTACTCAGATAACAGATAAGATTAAGTCACAGAATTTCCAAATTCATCAAAAGTACTCATTTTTGTTTTTTTAAGCAATATTTCTAAAAGTGATTTTAAAATGCAAGATCTGGCTTTATGAGGTAAGTACAAACTTAAAATTTTAGGATTTTTGTTGGAATAATATTAAAAATCTTAAATGAGGCCTACTACATCTTGTGCAATAAAATATGATTCTTTGTGGCAGCAAAAGATAGTCAATGATAAAAGAGATTCAAGATAAAAGTCTAGAAAACCAGTCTCTCTCCTGCTTCAGAACCTTCACTTAGTCAAGTGCAGGGATTATTGAATAAAAGCCAATTAGATCTGAAGGGAGCGTACAGTGGGAGAATCATGAGGCAGAGTTGGGGTAGGATTGTGTCAGCAGTTAAGGATATGCATGAGTGTTTGGTCTTTATCCTATAGACAGTTAGTTGCATCCAAAGAATTCTGAACAAAGGTGTGACATGATCAAATTTGTGTCTGACCGCAGTGTGGAAGAAAGATCTGAAAAGTCCAAATTTGGGGGCATATAAGCTAGTGAGGAGGCTATTATAATTATCTCAGTTACATAGGACACCTTATTTAGTAGAATGTTTTCCTGAATTCTTGCCGTTGATAATCTAGAATCAAAGCACATGCCAGAAAGTTTTACTGGTAATTTTTAGGTCAAGTGTACTTACTTGCATCCCAGAAGATTTTTCAGTGGCTACATTTTGTCTGGTGCTAATGGCTGATGATATTCCAGACATGAGTCAGAGATTCCAAAGCTAATTCTGATTAATATTGCTTCCATCCATCCTTTCCTGATGTCCGATGGTTGGCTTCCAAATTTCCTGGTCACAGAAGTCTAGGCAATGAGAAAGTCAAAAGTTAGGATATTTTAGAGTTTAAATTATTATATGTATATATATTGGCATTTCACCTAAAATCTGGTAAGTTTCAGAGTAAATGTCTCTCCTAAGGAATAGTTGGGGTTTTAATGTTACACATAAGAAAAAGCTGAAAACCTGGATATGTGTATCAAGTATTTTGCTGATAACATGAACACAGTATTCAAGTGGTTAAAAGAGGGCCTATTTTTGGTATAGATTCCTTTCTGTTGTGGATAATGATCTACTTTTATTCAGTTTTGTGCAGTGATCATTCAAAGGAGTGTTAAGAGAAATATGATTTAGAGAATGATAGAACAATCGTCTGACACAGACAATGGATATGGCTTTGCTATTACAAATATTATGGATCTAGATAAGGCACTTAATAATAAGGCTTCAGATTCTCATGCTATGTAATTCAGTGAAGCACTATAGTCTCAGGATATTCTGGCTCTTATCACTCAAAGTTAGTAGAAATGGCATTAAAGAGATTCAGGTTTTGCATTTATACTCAAAATCATTGAAATTTTATCTTCCAAGGGTGTTTAGAAGGACTATGGTGTGTATGTGTGTGTCTGTGTGAAGTATCAGCTTTTAGTTGGTAAAATACTGATCTTTGATGATGGAAACCAAAATTCTTTCAAATTATATGTAACAGACATCAGTTGCCCTACAGAACTATTTTCCAGTTTGGTGAGTTGCCTTTTTCCTTGATTCCTGTTTATACTTTCCAATCCAACTAGGGAAAATGAAATGGATCCTAATCGGCCAGAATTATCTCCTGAAGTCTTACAAACTCAGTGGTTTGTTAATGTGTACTAACACAAAGCAAACCAGTTTTTCTGTTGGAAAATTTCTAAGCGGGTTTCATCTCAACTCTGTTCTATTGAGAGGACCCATAGGCATTTTCAAGGAGTGTGGATTTTATGACTGCAGCTTGAGTGCAGCTGTGTCTTTTCCAATCTAGGGCCAAGAGACAAAATGCAACATGAGATTTTTTAAACATTCCAAGGCCCATCTGCCATGTAACCCACTTATCTTTGTGGCTGCAAGTTCTTTATTGATCCAAAATGGTAAAGAAAAAAAAAAGGTAACAAAGGGGGAAAATGCAGAGGGAGAGAAAAGCCATAATTCCATTCTTTTGTTGTTCTTCCAGCAGCATCTGTGAGCAATTGTCACAATTACTAGTCAAACTGTATTTGACTTGTTGCCAACATGAATTTTCCAAAAACCCAATGTAAACAAACTCTGCAAGTACTTCCTCATTTGCCAAGCCAGTAATTATTTACTTTGTTTGGGCCTAGCATTAATGTCAGTTCAGCTTTACAGCCTGTAATGTGTTTGTTAATGAAACTGTGAGGTCTAAAGCTACATATTAACCTTGCCACCCTTCAATTTTGAGCTCAATAAAGTTGCACCATGGTTTTGTAAACTAGTGTTGGGGGACAGGCAAATGATTAATTATATTTTCCCCTTTCCTTTATCCAAGCAAATTGTTAATCTTTAAGCCTGCCTTGCATTTTAAAGTTAACAAACTAAAATCCAGCTGCTGGGAGATATGATATTATTTAGACAAGTCTCCGTGGCTGTTTTGATGCCATATTTGGAAGTCCTCAGCAGTGATGATGCTTGCATTGATGTTTAGTAACCTTGCAGGCACTGTGTGCTTCTTGAAAGGAAGGAAAATACCTTAGAAAATCTGGGAATATCTATTTGGTAGGAAAGTGATGGAATGCATGGTGGGGACCTAGTATTCATTTCATAGAAACTAAATCAAAGTCAGGTGTTTTCAGGATATTTGGGTAATTCCTCTAATAAAATAGACAAAAATTCCTGATCGGGGAGGAAGCCAAGACCCTAGGGAGAAAAAGACTTCTGACTTTAAGGATATGATATTTTTCCCTCAGTCACAGTGGAATCTGCTCTGTCTCTGGTCCATTAAATATACAGTGTGCACTGACTGCACCCTAGAGTACAACAGAGGGCAGGTAAAATCTTGATTCTCATAGAATTTCTATTCCATGGGAATTGGGAGGACAGATAGTAATCAAGGAAATAAACAGGCAGATTCATTCAGATCAGGATAAATACTACAAAGTCAGTGAAATAAAGGAATGAAGCGTGAAGTCACTGGTGCAGCCACGTTTGTTTGGGTGGTCAGATGATGCGTCTTCGAAAGAGAGACATTTGAGCTGATACCTGCATATTGTGACAGAGCCCCCATTAAACGTATGAGGAAAAAGCTTTTCAAAAAAAGGGAACAGCAGCAAGTATTTGAGCTCTTTGGTAGGTACCAAAAAGAGGAGGAAAGCTGGTGCTGATGTTGCTCTCCAAACAACTTTAGACATGAAAGGAAAGAAGTGATAGGGTTTTAGGATTATACCTTCAAG
Source organism: Sapajus apella (assembly GCF_009761245.1). Classification (NCBI taxonomy): domain Eukaryota; kingdom Metazoa; phylum Chordata; class Mammalia; order Primates; family Cebidae; genus Sapajus; species Sapajus apella. Next base: position 4,511,650 of record NW_022437062.1, read on the forward strand.
AACAGATATTCTGCTGAAGATTACTGGGGCACTCTTGATTTGTTTGGGAGAGAGACAAACACAAAGGGGAAAGCACCTGGCTGATATTAAATAAAAATTCCCTGGAAAAATATCCCTTTTCATAAGCGCCTTCGTGACCACCTCCTTTTCCAAGTGTTTGAAGGCTTAAAAGCCTCAGGAACTGTTACAGATTTGACTTACAGATGAAATTTAGCACTTTACTGGGGAGCTCTATTTGATTTACCTGACATGGAAATTGACTCTAGATAGAGGTGTCTATTTTATCTAATATAAAGCTGTAATGTTTCAGGAAGTTCGATGATTATTTTCTCCTTTATCTCCAGAGAAGGTGTGAGTAAATCCCCCCAAAGGAATAATTTTGTTTAGCGTCAGAAACTGATGGTTGTGTTTGATTATGTAGTTCTGAGCTCAGAATAGGCATTTTATGCAAAAATCAATATGAATTATGGACAGAATCTAGCATTTTAGTTACACAGTGTAAGAATTTTATAGTTAGCTACGGTGAGGAAGGAAACTACAGAAGGCAATTTTGAGACTCTCAGGAATCCTTTTTCTGGGGAAATACTTTACACTTAACAGTGTAAGTTGATGAAAAATGCACAAATTGGACATTCTCAAAATAAACGGTGAGAGAGAAAATGTAAAGAATCTTATGAAAAATGTCAATTCCTTATGGAAAATTATATTTTAATTTCCTTGTATGCCCAGAGTTCTTGCATTCATACCTTGTGGATTTTATTTAACATTTATTTTGAGGTATCTTAGCTTGTGAACTAAAAATTTCAACTTGTCTTACCAAAAATATTTTTACAAAAACAATCCTTCAACCCTGGTTCACATAAATCACAAACAGAACAGAAATTGGTGGATAATTGGATTGAGCTCTGAGCTTAAAGATGAAGGAGACAAAAGCATGCCCCAAAGAAGCATTTGATAGTCTTAGTCTTATCTGTGGATGTTTTACACCAGGCGTGGAGGCAGTATTTGTTTACAATAATTTGTGCTATCTGTAGTGACATTTTATTTGAGCTGGTATCCTGTATCTAAGCCAGAACATCCATGTATAAGGGTTTGCTTTGCTCTCCTGCTTTGGTTCAAATGTGATACTAAAGCAACACCGCCTCTTTTGAAGCTGAGCTGGCAAGCTGAGGTGCTTGTTTCTAATAAAGGGACACAGGCTGTAGAGCAAGAATGATAACAGAAGACAATGACATGTCACGGGAGCTTTGCAACAGCTGTAGTCTTCAGAAGGCCAGAAACAGTGCTGCAAGCTACTTTTGTAGATATGGTGTACAGAACTTAATAAACTTAAACTCACTGGATCTGGAGTAATCGCAAACCTCCTACCCCTCTGCTTATGCTTCTCAAGTAAATCTTGCAAATCCTCAGCAATATCTGAGTTTTTAAAAAGTGTCATCATTTGTGATAATAATCACTGAAAGATACACAGAGCCTCTTCCATATTGTTTATGGCTGGAATTTTAAAGAGCCAAGGCACAGACAAAGAATGAGATATGTTTCCTCCTTAATGATCCAGTGAGCCAAACGTGTTTTCATGCATGTAATCTAGCCATTCTATGCAGATGCACGCTGAGTAATGCTCCAGGCATTTCTACTTTTTTCTTGTTCACAGTCTTCCAATCTTTTTGTTCCTCCTCCTCCTTTCTCTGAGCCGTTGTTTCTAGAATGTTCTCTTCTAAGTCAGTGATGAAGTTGAGACTAACTTCAGTAGACATTCTGAAGCTAAGTGCTCAATGAATTAATGTTTTTAAAATATTTTAATTTATGCTGATGACTGCAAACAATTTTTTAAAATTCATTTTAATCTATTTTTAAATGTTTTTCCCATCTCTGCAGAGTTAGGAATATGGAACAAAGAGAAAGCTTCAAAAATGTGGAAAGGAAACCATGATAAAAAATAAAATCTATTTAGCAAAAATGGTTATTTTAAAAATTGTACTTGTGGAAAGCAATGACATTCATATTTAAGGTAGATTGAGAGTCATCCCAAGATCCCAAGATTGTAACCTAATGTATGAAAGACAATGGCTTGGTTTAACTAGTTTTTTAAACTAGAAGAAACTCCTGGAGGCAACACAGATATTTCAGACTCTTTTTTTTTTTTTTGCCTATGGATTTTACCAATAAACTCACATGTAGTTTAGTTACTTTATGATTTTTTTAATATTAGAGTAATGGAGCACTATATCTTATTCACCACACACTTCAGTAGTATGTTCCACTTTCATCTGTTTGTTTGCTGATTCCTTGATTAGAAGACTAAGTGTCTACATTGATTAGTAGACTAAGTATCCACTATAAGAAAGACTGTGAGGATAAAAAGAGAAGTAAGGCCGAGCCTCTATCCTTGGGATCTTCTTAGGGCACATTTGCCTGTGCTCACACATACATATTCACATACACTTACACACATACGCAGATTGTTAAAGTATTTCATGTACCCAATAATAACCTTGCCTGTCTACTTGGAATCCAGTGATCAGAGTGTGAAGAGACATTTATTTTCAGCCTGAGGCTCAGAGAGCCATTGAAATTTCTCTGACCAGCTACAAAACAGTCATGAGGATAGAGAAAGAATTATTTTTATACTTTTAGAATAAACTGTATTGAACCTAGTAAGTTGTGTAAAATCTCAGGTTTCTTCAACTATTTCAGTTCTCAACAATGAACTTTATTTGTAGATGTTAATAAGCTATAACGACCCTCTCTGAATGTAGGCAGGGCACACAGAATCCCCCTGCCAATTTTTCTCTACCACTTGAGAAAGGAGAAGAAACCAGTATGTCAAATCCCACAGATGTCCTCATTGCTATTTTGTAATTTTCATAGTCATTTTGTGTATACCTTCTGAATTGCAATTTTGAATTAAATTGTCTCTTGTTAGTACTGGCAACACAATGTTCTGGATAAAACTTTCTTTTGATCAATTAAGTGATAAATGTATTTATGCCCAAATATTTGAGCAGTACATTTGTTTATATTTTGGATTCTTCCAAATAGTATTTGAGGATGCTGGGCTAAGAACGGTCTTTAGCTCACATTATGCCTATATCTACGTTGGCAGATACAGTGGCTTCTGTGGATGTGCTTGTGGATTCATTTGATTTTAAAAGCCAAAGCATCAGCTTATGTTTTAAGACAAATAACCTTGTAATGACACCTTATGCTGTATTATATCTCTACTTGTATTATCAACATGACAGTGAGCTTCTTGAGGACAAGGACTATATATTATCTATCTTTATAGCTCCAGCACCTAACACTATGCTGAAATACAGGAAAGCCTTGAATAAATAGGACCTAAAACAGAGGTAGGAAAGGGTCAATCATGAAGGTGACTGCAAAGTGCAATTCCCAATGCAAAGCATATTTTTGAAATGCAAATGCATACTTTCAATTTTTGAGAAGCAAATTCACCCTAGAAAATAGCATCTACTGAGCATACAGAATTTAAATATTAGCTATCATTTGTTGAGCTCTGAGTGCAAATTAGAATCTGTGTGCCAAACGCTTTATATACAATATCTTATTTAATCCTTGCAATCACACGAGAGAGAGGTAAAAACAACTTCAATACAACAAAATAAATGTGTTTGTGGGATACAAAGTACTTGGGAACAAGAATGCTGTTTCCTATTTTGTTACTGATTTCTGTCTCTGGTACTAGAACCAGGCCCCATTCTAAGTACCAGAGATGGATTTAACAGGAAGAAAAATACTGTATTTGGGGCTTGAGGTGAATCTGAAATGAGTAAGACAAAGTCTCTACTCTAAAGGCCTAGAAAGAGCTTGTTTAATGTGTTTGGCATTTGGAAGAGCATTTGTACACTTGGTGACAAAAGTTGCATCAGAATATTTGGGACTAAAGTCAGACTGCAGTGGACTGAGAATGAACACAAACTACGGAAGTAAACAGAATGTATGGCTTGTTCTTCTAAGAGGCTGATGAAAAGAAAAAGAAAGAGAGAAGTAATCTGGGATCAATTAGGGTTGAGGGAAGGTTTTCTTCCTACTTGTTTTGTTCAGAAGACATTGAGTCCCTCACGTGTAAATAGGATAAAGAAATGACAAAGAGGAATGCTCTTATAGTAAAAATATAACAAAAGTAGAAGGCAGGTACAGAAATAACCAAAAAGAAAAGAAAGCAGAATAACTGATGTACAATTCTGTACATCTTTTTGAAAATTTAAATAAATTCCCATTTTTATGTACATGTTGAAATTCTATGTGTTATCCAGTCGAAGACTTTGCTTAGACTTTTCACCTAGTTCTCATTAAGCTTATTATGTTTTCACTCACTTTTCCAAGATAGTTAATATTCCTTTAAATAATCTTGTATTATAAATAATGTTACTGATAAAAGTGACACATGATAATTGTAAAAAATTTGGAAAATACAGATGAGCCAAATAATTTTGTATTTTAAGTTCATTCTAAATATACTCATTATCTTTCCGTCAATAAAAATGATGATGATCATGGCCACCACTGAATCAGTCTCTCTCTCATCTATATTTTGAAAATGTATATTGCTTTTCTTGAAATTAACACAGTATCACATAGCCAAAACTATTATAAAATCTACATTTTAAAACAATATTTCTTAGCAATATTTCTTTTCATATCATTTCCATGTAAATATGTATCATCATTTTATTGGCAAAGATAAATCAATTGTAGGAATTCATTATAATTCATTGAATAATTCTTTACTGTTGAATAAAATGTTAGTGCTTTTAGATATTACTTTTATAAACAAGTATCCATGACTACCATTAGAATACTAGTAGTCAACTGCTGAGTCAGAATATGCACTATGTTTTTATGCTTTTGTGATGTTTTTCCTGATTGTCTTCCATAGAGGTTATCCTTAATGTACCTGATCAACAGAATAATATGAGAGTGCTTATTGTCCTTCACCATGGCTAATACCAGAGATTAACATTAAAAAATCCTTTTAAATATCAAATTTTATTTCATACGTATTTCTTTAGGGTCCTACTTTGTACTTTTATAGTAAGATTGAATTTACTTCTATTGACAGTCATTCCTTGGTCATTTACTTATATGGCTATTTGATATATTTTTGTTTTCAGGCTGAATTTCTCTTAGTGTGTGGCAAGCATACTTTTATGTTATATGTTGAAATATGAGCCACTTATTAGACACTTATATTCTGTAAATATTTCCTCTTTTTGTCATTTGCAGTTTACTTTATGATTTCAGTCATGCATACGTTTCAAAAATTTGAAGTATTAAGCATTTTCTTTATGGCTTTCCTGTGAGGCTAAGGACTATATAAATATTCACCTAGTATGGTTATAGTTTCACCTTTTATGTTTGAATCTTTAAACACTTGGGGTTAATTTCATTGTGGGGTATCAGGTGTGTAGTATGGATTTAAGATTATTTTTGTGTTTGGTTAGTTGTCTAAACACCACTAATTGAGTAATCAATTCTTTTCCTCACTGATTTGAGGTACCATTTAAAATCATATATTAAGTTCTTATAAACGACTCTAGGTATAAATATTATAATTTTCTCCATAGATATGTCTGCTATTTCCTGCAACAATATCACATAGTTTATTTTATCATAGTTTGTATTGTCACTTGGACAAAATTTTCCCGCCTTTTACAATCTCAAAATATTTTGGCTTTTTAAACATATTTATTACATCATTATCCTCTCAGTTATTTTGGCAATTATATCCTAACAATGGAATACTATTGAGCAATAAAAAAGAACAAACTACTGACAAAAGTTACACCATGGATGAGCCTCTAAAACATTATATTAATTGAGAGAGCTAGACATGTGAGATCTAATAATATACGATTTCAGCTATATGAAATGTCTAGAAAAAGCAAATTTATAGAGACAGAAAGTAGATTAGTTGTTACATGAGACTGGGGTGGAAATTGGAAGTAACTGTAAATGGAAATAAGATATCTTATTTGTAGGGATGAAATGCTCTAAAACTAATTTAGGATTTTGGCTAGATCATGCAGTAAGGTTACCAACATTTATTTTATTCCACTTGGAAGGAGTGAATTTTATGATATGTAAAATAAAATTCAGTAAGGTTGTCATTTTAAAAATAACTATTATAGCAAGTTAATAAAAATTATCACTTTGTTTCAAATTGGACTATATTTATATATTAACTTTATAACTGATTTCTAGGAATATTGTTTTCTCTTCTGAAACATTATATTTATTTTCTAGGAAATTTTTATCATTTTATTACTGTAACTACACAATTTTACTATTAATCCCCTAGATTATCAGGTTTTTGTTTGTTTTATGTTTAGGAGGTTGCTATTGTTGATAATTTCCCCCATTAAATAAAATAAATGTTTATTGATAATATAAATAGAAGACTACTTGATTTTTATGTATTTAGTTCACAAACAGTCCCATTAATTAAACTAATTATTAGTTCTCACCAGTAAGTGATTCTGGAATGCACTGAAAGGTGTGAGTTGCATTCGTAATCTAACTGACCTCTGGATCAGAGATTTTAGAATGATAGGTTATAGATTTAGTAATTTTACTGTTGGTAATTTCACTGAGAGTTTTCTTCCCCTAAAAGTTGTTAGGTGGAGGTCACTTGGTCCTAGAGATTTATTAACATTTAGTTTGTCAATTTGGTTTAAATTGAGAATATCTACTACCAGTATCAGACCTTGAACCTATGTCCTACCAACACGAAAACAGGATTTTAGAGTGGGGACTTTTATAACAGCATGCTTAGTAAATTAACTATCTAATGGGTAACAATGATTAGCATTTTACTGAGTTCAAGCATATGTTAAGAGATCACAATCAGAATCCTGGCCATCAGGTAAATTAACAAACCATTTGGCTGGGAATAGAATGATTAGCACAGGGATAATCTACTCTATTGCTGATGATTATTGGACTTGAGACAGTTATCTGATATCCACACATTTCAGCAAATATTGAGCAAACCTTTGCTACTAGAGAAAAAAAATGAAGATTTTAGTTGCTTACACTCGGTTGCTGACATATTTACCATTTAAAGACACTCTGTTATACTAATGTACACTCTAATTACCAGATAAAGGTGTATGAGAGGAAGTAAGAAAGGTCAAGTTGTGGTAAATTTATGAAAAAAATAAAAGAGAAAAACGTATGAGAGGAAGTTAGAAAGGTCAAGCGGTGGTAAATTTATGAAAAAAAATAAAGAGAAAAGGTGGTATGTTGGAATTCATTTAGAAATATGTATTATTGTGAGGATAGAAGTAAATTTGGAAAGTGGCCCTGAAATATTTGAGCAGGAAAAGAATGAGTTACAAAGATATTGTGTCATGATAGTGCTGTTCATTTAGAGTTTTAGTGGTACTTTTAGCTTTTATCACTGGATGCAGTAACATAAAAAGGCATTTGAGAAATCTGCTGGTTCCGTCAAAACACTTCCCATTGTATGACAGTTACAAAATGTTTTTCTGGATAATTAGGATTATCCCCCAGCCAATATTGTAAACCTTAATTTTTGCCATTTACCTTTTGGCACAAAGACGCCCAAATTGCAGTCTTCATTTATCATTAAGTTGTCATTGCTCCACAGTGGAAGCATAAATCTCACAGGTACAAAACCTCTAAACCAATAGAACCAAAAGTTAAAAGAATGGAGTAAAAAGCAATTAATGTGTTATAACTTGAAGAAGCAAGTAAATTTGGAAAATGGCATTGAAATATTTGAGCGGAGAAGGTATGCATTATAAAAATATTTTGGCATGATAGTCCTGTTCACTTTATATTCTTAGTTTATGTCCACTGCTTGGTTTCCAGATGCTCGGGATATGGCTATAAAAGAAACAATATTATTTGTTGTTTCTGGTTTGAAGCAGATATTGTTATTCTATCTAAGTTGATCACTTTGCAATAAGATAAATGATAAAGTTAGTGAATCCCATGCAATTTAGCCCATTGCACATCTTATTTTACTGAAAGTTTGCTCCTTGTTCAGGGGCAATATTGCATAAGATTCCATGATCCTAATGGAGGATGAAGTTTTCAGAAACACCACAGATTGTGGAGTTATATATAGCATGATAGAGAAATAAACTCAAATCCAGCTTGTGTCTAACCTGTGTCATAGATTAGATTCCTTGAAAAGTAGACTCTGAGATAGATTTGTGTATAGGATATTCATTGAAGGGTGCTCTGAGAGCCATCACCAATGGATTGGCGAAAGGATGAGAACTGGAAGGAAGTTGTGAAACAATCATGCAAGGTCCTTGGCCAATTGCTACAGGGAGTTCTAAAGCTGGAATGGCCCTGCAATTTTGTCCTGAAGTGGGGACACAGGGATGGGGTCTTTATATAGTTCCATCATCCAAGTCTTTGGAGTACAGAGCATAAGAATTAATCCATGTTGTTGGATCCATGAATAAACTTTCCTTTCTTTTCTGGTCCTTTTATTTGTACTCCTAGGGCATACCATCTTTTATCTATCTGGTTATGAAGAACCACTGTACTACAGGCCTTCTGATGAGATTTTCACGGAATGTAAATATACTCATACTTTGAGCCTATTCTGAGAGGTCTTTCCCAAACCTGTGGGCGGCAACCCTTCAAGCTGGGTCTAGTCATAGAAAACTCCCCAGAAGTCTAGGTGTGTTGGAGGTAGTCACTATTGTGGCAGAAATGCACATGCACTAAGAGTGTAAGCAATCCATTTTGAATCTTGGGTCCTACTTGACTCTATTGCCTATCATAATATCATTTATATCCCTACATTACAGGAGAGAAACCTTGATCATAAGGAATTTAAATCTTTTATAACGGTCAGAAACACACTTGCCCTGCATGCTTGCCTTTGCTCAGCAGCGAAATTGATATCAGGAGGAGATACCAATTCTGTGTTCAAGTTTTTTTATTCATTTATTTTTTTGAGATGGAGTCTCACTCTGTTGCCCAGGCTGGAGTGTGGTGGCACAATCTTGGAAATCACTGACACCTCCGCCTCCCAGGTTCAAGCAATTCTCTTGCCTCAGTCTCCAGAGTAGATGGGACTACAGGCATTTTTCTATATAAACACTCTTGCCAAGATAGCCTGGAAAAAATGTCAGTCAGTACTTCTGTTCACAAGATATGCATAAATGGAAAAGCCTCACTAAGAACTGTCCCCCAACAAATGCATTATCATTTTATGTATTGCTGAATTGGATTGCTAATAATAGATGTAAACTTTTGCATCTATTTTCACATTTGTGATTGGTCATACTTTTCCTCTCCTCTAATGTTTTAGTCAGTCTTTGATGTCAAGTTTTGTTGGCTTCATGATACTAGTTGAAAATATTCTCTTTCATTGTTCTCCAGAAGAATTGGCATTATATTGATATTATTCTTTGTTCACATATTTGGTGGAATTCACCAGTGATGATATCAGAGTTTGGAGTTTTCTAATTAAGAAGGTTTTTATTTATATATATAATTATTAGAAGATACAAAACTATTCAGATTCTCTATTTTAGTGTGTCAATTTTGTTAAGTTCATCACTACAAATTTGTCAAATTTATGTAAATAATAAATTTATTGGCAATATTTTTTATAAAATCCTCTTTGAAATCTTGGAAAATCTTTGTTCCAAGCTCTTGGCAAATAATTAGGAGCCAAAGGAAATTTTCTTAAATTGTTAAAAGAGTTCTACAAAAAAATCTAAAATGAACATCCTACTTAGTGTTAAATGTTTTAAAGATTTTCTTTTAATATAAAAAGGAAAACAAGTTTGCATTTTATTACTATTATATTTAGCATTATTCTGGAGTTCTTAGCCCACGAGTAAGGCAAAAATAATTAAAACAAGTTCTAGAAAGGGAAGAGTGAAATCATTATCATTTGTGGAAGACATAATTGTCTGTGTAAAACAGCCAAATATCTACAAATTATTAGAATAAGAGAGTTTAGCAAAGTAGATGAATATAGATTTTTTAAAAATTCTCTATACAAGTGGCAACTAATAAAAACAATAATTTAAAGCCTATGCCATTTGTAATAGCATCCATAAAATAAATAAAATGTATACAAACCAGAAAGGAAGAAATGAAACTATCTTTATTGGCAGGTAGCATGATTATCTAAGAATAATATCCCCAAGAAAATTTTTACAAATTCATAAAAAGTGAGTAGCTTTAGCAAGGTCACAGCATGCAAGACCAATACACATGCATTAGCTGAATATCTGTATTCTAGACATAAGCAACTGAAATTGACATGAAAGAAAATAATACCTTTTACAATAGCTTCAAAACATAAAAATACTAAGGGATGAATCTAACAAAATATGTAGATCACCTATATGCTGAAAACTAAAAAATGTGGATAAATCGTGGAAAAGATAAATAAGTAGAGAGATAAACCATATTCATGTATTTGGAAGAGTCAATATTTTAAAAATATTTATTATTTTCATTTTATTCTAGCAATTCAATACAATCCCAATTAAAATCACAGCAGGCTTCTTATATAAATTGACAAGGTAATTTTCATATTTATATGGAAATGCAAAGGAATAGAATGGACTAGAATAAAACAACTTTGAAAGAAAGAGAAAGGTTTAGAGGACTCATACTAACTGAGTTAGAGACTTAAGGCTTCTGTGGCCTAGACAGTGTAGCACAAGAGGAAGAATAACATATAGTTCAACAGAAAAGGATAAGATACAGAAATAAATCCACATATAGATGCTCAATTGATTTTTGAAAAAGTGTCAAGGTAATTCAATGAACAATGAATAGGTTTGTCAACAAACCTTGCAGGAACACTCGGACATCCTGATGTGGTTTGACTGTGTGGCCACCCAAATCTCATCTTGAATTGTAGCTCCCACAATTCCCACGTGTTGTGGAAGGGGCCAGGTAGAAGTTAATCGAATCATGAGGGCAGGTCTTTCCCATGCTATTCTCATGAGGGTGAATAAGTCTCTTGAGATCTGATGATATTATAAAGGGGAGTTTCCCTACACAAGTTCTCTTCTCTTGACTGCCACCACATGAGACATGCCTTTCACCTCCGCCATGATTGTGAGGCCATCCTAGCCACATGGAGCTATAAGTCCATTAAACCTCTTTCTTTCGTGAATGGCCCAGTCTCTAGTATGTCTTTATTAGCAGCATGAAAATGGACTAATACACATCCACATGCAAAAATGAACCTCGGTCTATATTCCACACCACATACAAAACTTAATTTGAAGTAGACTTAAATGTAAAATCTAATAATATAAAATTTCTAGAAGAAAACATAGAAGAAAATCTTTATGATCTTGCGCTACATATTGGTTTCATAAATAGAGCACACACATACCCAAACAACAATAAAAAAAATTAATTTTCATCAAAATAAAAAGCTTCTGCTCTTCAGAATATATTGATAAGAAAATTAAAATACAAGGTACAAACGAGGCGAAAATATTGGCAAAACACCTATTTATAAAGACTGGTATTTAGATTACATAAGGCACTCTCACAGTTATATAACAATAAACGACCCAATCAAAAGAATAAGCAAAAGATTTGAGCAGACACTTCACCAAAAAGAGATACGTATAAGCACATAAAAACATGCTCAACACTGTTAATCATAAGGGAATTGAAAATTAAAAGCATAAATGAGATTTACATACTTAACTAAAATGACTAAAATTTAGCAAACCAACAATGCCAAGTCAAAGATGCAGAGCAACTGGAACTCTGGTATGTTTCTGTTGAGCAAGTAAATAGCTATAGTGTCTTTGGAAAATAGTTTGTAAGTTTCTAACATGGTTAAGCATCACCTTAATATATGACCCTATAACTCAACCTCTGGATTTATGCAACACAAATGAAATCATGTGTTCACAGAGAGGACTATTTGCAAATGTTTTTAGCAGCTGTATTTTTAATCACTGACATATGGAAATCCAGATGTCTATCACCTGGGATCACCTGGGGAATAAATAAATTGTGGTACCTTTATACAATGGAATATTATTTAGCAATAATAAGAAATGAATTGCAATATATACAACAGTATGGTGAATTTATAAAGCATTATGTTAATTTTAAAAGACAAACACAAATTAACTACATTCTATGTAACATTTATATGATATTTTGGAAAAGACAAAATGTTGGGGACAGAATTTAGATCAACCAGAGGCTAGGCGTGGAAATGATATCACAAAATATCACAGGTCAATTTCAGGAAACAACAGAAATACTTTTTTATCTTGATAGTGGTATCAGCTCCATGACTATATTCATTAGTTAAAATCATATATTTAAAAAGAATGTTTTAATGTAAATTATACCTCAATAAAAATAGATATACACCATTACAAATAGCATCCAGACACTAAGAAACTAGTAATAAATCTAACAAAAGACATGCAAAATATATGAAGAAAGTTATAAAACTTTACTGAGCAATATTAAAAAGACCTAAAAAAATGGAGAAATATAATAAAGTGAGGGATGGAAATTTGGGTGAATTCTCTTCAAACTGTTTTATAAATTCAATGTAATGTGAATTAAATCCCAAAAGGATTTTTAAAGTATTCCACAGCTAATTCTGAAATATGTACAGAAATATAACAGGATAAGAGCAGCTAAGATGTTCTTGAAGAAGGAAAACAAGGTAGCAGTTTTGGAATCCCAGATACCAGATTTAAGTTAAAGCTATCCTAACCAAGATAGTGTGAATTAACATGGAAATAGAAAAGGAGAGGCCAAATGAAGAAAAGTGTGTGTGTATTGACACTTGCTATATGGCAGATATGACACAGTATATCAGTGGAGAAATACAAGTCTTTCAATAAATGGAGCAACTGGAAATTAAGCATCTATATGAAAACAAAATTAGGCTCTCTCTTGCATCATAATCAAAAATAAATTTCCAATAGAATAAATAGTTAAATATCAATGAGGAAGCTAAACAACCTCAGAAAAATCTATAAGAGAACAACTTGCACTCTTCAGATTGGTTATAAGTTTTAAACTTCAACAATATTAATGTTGGCAAACATGTGAAGCAATAGAAATTCTCAAGCTGCTCATCAGTGTGTAAATTTGAATCATCCAGTATGAAATGTCATTTGGCAGTATGTATGAAAGTTGACTGTAAGCATGCCGTATAGTCCAACCATTCGACTGTAAACAGTAACATTTGTAGTAGCCCAAAACTGGAAGTACCCCAAATGTCCATCAATAGAATTGGTAAATTGCAGTAAGTTCATACAATGAAATACTACACTGGAACTACATGCGGCAACATAGATTAATTTTAAAAATAAAATATTAAGTGCAATTATCAAGATGCCAAAGATATCATACAGTATAACTCTATTCAAATAAAGTACAGAAGTCAGAAGAGTGGGCACTTCTGAGGACAAAGGGGCTTTGGTTTAAAAGGACACTTGGGTAACGGGTATTTTTATGGAACTTGTAAGGTTCTATCTCAACCTAAGTGAAGTTAATGGGTGTTTGCTTGAAAATTATTTAGTTAGTACAAATATTGTTGTGCCTTTTCTCCATGCAGGTTATATTTCATACAAACATAACTTGAAAAGCAAAGCACAAAATAGAAATGTTTGGCCACTTGCCCCAGAATTGTGTGGTCATATGTACTTTTTCCGACCTTTGAGATGGAAGATAAAATGTATAGCAGTGGCCTTTGACTATCGAAACTGTCTAGGAAGTTGGCATCATGGGCAGTTACTCAGTCTGACTTGTCAAAGCAGCCGCAAAATGGGAATAGACTTTACAGTGCTATGATTATAGTAGTCATGCCTATTTATATCCTCAGCACTATAACTCATTGATTAGCAGATAAAAACTGCCCAGTGCATGTTTTCTGAATGAATAACTAAATAAATGAGGAATTGAATGAATTAATAGTACCTCTCACTGAAGCCTACTGCCTCATTGCAGAGCCTGGAAAACCAGTTGACTTCCCTGGAATAATTCTTCAATGGAAAAACTATAAATAAATGTTAAGGAATAATAACCCTCAACTCTTTGGACTTTGGAGTAATTTTAAAAATAATCTATGGACTTTTAAAAGTCATGAGGAAACTGAGCCTCATCTAAGAACTACTGAATCAGTCTGTCAAGGTAAGGTCCTACCTGGTGTTTTAAGAAAGCATCAGAGAATATTCTGAATCATTCCCCTGAAATGTTGCATAAAGAACACTAAATAACCAACTCTACTAAACTTGAAATTATCTAAAACTTTGAGAGTATCTTTTTTTCCCATTTCAAAAACAACTTCTAATAGATTCTGTAAAAATATACCACATCAACCCACTTTCTACCTTTTGTCAGTTACAGATTCCCATTCAGAAGCAAAATGGCTCTCCATAGTAAGCCAATACATAATTAAGATTTACTTTGGTTCAGTGAAAATATGCCTTCTTTCTAAAGAAGGCCCCAAGGCTAGGTTCAAAGTCAGCAAGGTTAGATATGGTGGATTTATCAGTAAATTTAGCCCAATTTAAGAGGCATGTCTTCAAACCTATTAAAGATGGTGCTTATGTGATATTCTGTGATGTCTTCCGCCTAAGGATTTGGGCAATCCATGCAGTTTACTTCAGCCTTGAAAGAGGATTTATAAGAGCAAAAGGGAAAGTGCTGATATTTTTTTTTTCTTGGTTTAACATCCCCCCTTTGACCACATAATAGTCCCCAAACTCACACAAGCAGTTCCATATGGAGATGAGGAATGTCTAGCCAAAACAAGTTGTTCAACTTATTAGCCTTGGGCTGAATAAGTTACTCAGAGTATCTGGCATGGCTGCCCCATTTAAAAAGGAGGGGTGGGATGGCTGTGTTTGCCTTTTCATTCTCCCCCTAGAGTTTTAGAGGAGAAAACAAACAGTGAGGAAACCCTGCAGGCCAGAAGCCCTGTGCTCAACTGTTTTCTCTGAACATTTGAAAAGCGTCCCAAGAGCAATGACACAGATTTCTTTGCACTTGACTGGCTGCAGAGAGATGGGCACATTGCACAATTTTCACTGTCGTCTAGTTTCACGTTTGATCCTTCTTGGACAAGACTATCAAGTTGCTTTGGTGTGAATCTTGGCAGAAAAAGCTTCTTCTCTACAAGAATTTGAAATACTGTGAAAGGCTAGATAAATTGGCTCCAACTGTAAGCTTTATTGTAGAGGAGATGTAAGATTGCAGGAGAATTAGAACACATCTTATTTTTAATATCTCCTTAAGACTAAGTTAATTTTTATAAGATAGGGAGTACAAAATTGTGTTCAAATTTAATTATAATGTTATTTGAGGTCCCCCTCCCACACCCCAATCAGTTGGGAAGGAAAGTAAGTTAATCCCTTTGTCTCTAGTTCAAGTATTAATTGGCACACCATGAAATTATTTTGCTTACCCATTTTGGCATCATTCAGATTTACAAAATAAAGGACATGTAGCTTAGTATGAATTTTTCCATCAGCTCTTACTCATCATGCATATATGTTCAACTTTTCTTTTCTCTCCTCTCTGTCTCTTTCCCTACCCTTCCCCATCCTTCCTTCTTCTTTCCTGCCCTCCATCCCTCTTTCTTTTAAAAACAAAAGCACATATATACCTTAAGAGAATCTTTGAAATGAATTCTGAAGACTGTTAAATATAAGTAATACACAATTCCTTCTACAAATATAATTCATAAAAGAGTAAATTTTGAAAAAATATTTAAACTACATAATTTCTAGATTCCCTGCCTTTTTTAAAAAAAATTATTGACTGTTTTTGATTAATATTATCCATTAAATAATGCTGATTTTTGCAGCATTTTGACTAGGCTAATCCCCATGATACCCAAGTAGAAGACCCCTGTGGAAAAGCATGTTGTAAACTACGTATCCACTTGTTCTATAAAATAATTTCATGTCCCATCAATTCAACCCAATTCAGCCCAACAAAGCCCAAGAGACTAAGTGACACTTTTAGGCAACAGTGAAGAGAAATTGTGGCAACTCCCTACGAGAACGTTCATTGTGCATGGCTGCAAAACATTTGCATGATATACAATTTGCCAATAATTACTCTGACATTTTGATGGAGGCTGACTTCCATATTTGTAAATATTTGTGGTTGCTAAGTTACCAATTATACTTATTTGCATTTGTGTACCATGTCACTTTGTGGCAAATGAGAGTTTTATACTTCACAGACAAGGGATACTACTTCAACAGATGCCTTCAGAGGAGTTTCTAGTAGAAATCTTTTACATAAATATGTATATTGAAAAATACCAATCCTTTTACCAGCTGAAAACTTGTGGTTTATTATATTGCTTTTTCTAACACAGACTGTTTATATGGAGCAAGACATTATCTTCTACTTTCATTCATTCTTTCATTCTTTATTTCAACACACTTTTAAACATTATTTTGTTTTAGATTCAGAGGGTACACATGCATCTTTATTACACGGGTATTTTGCATACTGGTGGGGATTGGGCTTCTAGTGTACTCATTACTCAAATAGTGAACATTGTACTCAATAGGTAAATTTTCACCCCTTACCCTCTTCCTACCCCTTCTTCTTCTGGAGTCTCCAGTGTCTTTTATTTCATTTTTATGTCCATGTATACCCATTGCTTAGCTCCCACTTGTAAGTGAAAACATATGGTATTTGGTTTTCTGTTTTCAAATTAGTTCCCTTAGGATAATGGTTTCCAGCTCCATCTATGTTGCTATAAAATACATGATTTCGTTCTTTTTATGGATGCATAGTATTCCATGGTGTGTGTGTATATATATATATACATATATATATATGTATATATATATATATCACAATTTATTTATCCAGTCAATTGTTGATGGACACTTACATTATTAACACACACTTTTGCAAGACCCTATATTAGGTCCTTTGGGCAATTTGAGGATGTGTCCTACCTTCTCCTAAGAGTTTAATAGAGAAGATAAGATCCATGAAAATACTGAAGTATGCATATAACCTAATTGCCCCCAGGTCTCCCTACCCAGTGAGGACTGAAATATCCTACCTGCTCTAATAGAAACTGCAGAGAGGAGGCATCCCCATCAAGCATCTCTGGGAGAGCTAACAAGTGCTTTCCATATGTTAATAAACCAGGTTGTCAGCTCCCGTTACTATGAGGTCTTTATTCTGTGTTTCTTCTCCTATATGGGCTTCCTTTACTTTTGTCTCCTTATAAAGCCCCTTGAGTAGTCATCAAATTCATTTACCCCTCAGATACTTTGTGAGTACTTCCTGTAAGACACACAGTCTCTTTCTTCTAGAGATAAGTAACATATACATTGGGAAATGCCCCTGACTCTTGGTACTTTGTGCGTATGTGGTTGTGGGGAAGGTTAAGGAAAGGCAAATCAGATGATTCTAGACAGTGACAAATAAGGGAGCTGGCATGGTGTTATGCACCTGTAGTCCTAGCTACTCAAAAGTTGAGGCTACAGTAGGTTATGATTGCACCACTGCACTCCAGCATGGGCGACAAAGCAAGAGCAAGATCCTGCCTCTTAAAAAAGAGGGACAAATAAGGATAGATGACACAGAGGTTAGTGGAAGGGGTTAGAAAAAGAGCAAGACTCTCTGAAGGGGATGCATTTCACTTGATGAGAAGTTGCTACTGATGCTAGCATCCATGAAGAGAATGCCAATTGCAGGGTATTGTGGATACATATGTGGTTCTCTCATTGCTAATCAGCTTTTGGATTGCGGATACTCCTCAACTTTTGCCATACTTTGTTATCCAGACCCCAAAGAGCACACTTGTTTCCAATACCGTTCTGTCTTTTATTCACATAATTCCTTCAGCTCTGGGGATATGGATAGACACCATGGCAGTACTTCCATATCCTTATGTCCCTCTTCCCCAAGTGCTAATCAGGATTTGGGGGGACTGACACCTATAAAATCAGGCCCCTGTTTAAGAAAAATAATATAATATGAATACAAAATTATGTGCAGTGAATTGGAAAAGGCCCAAGTTTTGTCCTTTTTCTGCCTGCAACAGGAGGCTCCATGCAGAGCAACCCATATACACAGAATCCTAGGAAACACTCTGCACAGGCCACATTCAGAGTCTCAGTTTGAGACCCTGTGATACAAAATAAAACGATGCACTTACCATATGATAGATAAAGGCAAAGAGAGATAAGAGTTGAGAAACGGGAAAGATTGCATCCCAGGGGAGGCAATCAGTAGACACTTTATGCAAAAGGTGCTATCTTGGCTGCATCTTAAAGGATGAATAAAATATGCATACTCAGAAATGATGGAACAACTTTATAGAGCACCTCATCTGTGCATAGTTCTTCCATATCCTGTATCACTCTATTCAAGAACATCCCACAGTGGGAAGCTTCATTTTACAGATGATTAAGCTAAAGGCTCAAAGTTACATAAATGATACTGCATAAGTTGCTAACTTATTTAAGTCATGTTTCTCACTTAGGCTCATCTGAGTTTAGTGCTGTTTCCCTTATGCCAGCCTGACTCTCATTTTGAGCAGAGGACTAAGGATTACAAACCTTCAACAAACATAGAGACAAACAATTGAGGTGTTGGCTGAATTATGTAGTGATCAATGGAGATGGAAAAATAGTTCAGGAACAGGTTATTGAGGGCTTAAATGTTACTTAGCAAGTAGCATTTTATTTCTATTAATACATGTGAATAAACAATATCACTAAAGCATGGCCAAGTTCTGTCACCATAACCTCTTGCTGCATGTGAATACAGTAAAGGCACATTGCAGTGAAAACACAGCTGGCATTGACTTTCCACAAGTGCTACTGAGTCATAATATCAAGAATGCTGAAAAATCATCTCTATCATTTTACTGATGTTTGAAATGCCACAATGTACAATTCATCCCTTGTCCCCTGTTAAACTCTTACCTCTGAAAGAGGCAGAAATGAGTGTAGTTGAGATTATTAACTTGTTCCCTGGGAGCAGCCTTAGAGAAGCAGGTAGCATGAACATAGAGAGTGAGGAAAACTTAATGTCACAAACAAGAGGAAACTCCCAGTATTTGCTTGTACCTTTACTTTCCATCATGTGGCTCAGTCACATCCTTGTTCTCCTCTAAGTAGAAAGACAGCCCAGAGCCAAAGCCACAGGTACAATGGGTCTGTGTTTCCAGTAAGGAAGAGCTACTATGTTCTGTTGAAGTAATCTCTGGGGAAAGCTTTAGAGCAGGGACGCAGTGTGTAAAAAGCAGAGAGGAGGGAGAAGTCTATCAATTGGAGAATGACAGCAGACACCCTCCCAGCAGCAGCAGCTCCTGGGGTCTCATTGCTGATGGGCTGTCAGCCTCTTCCCAGTTGCTTCCTGGTGGCTCTTGTTGGGTGTGACTGGGAGGTTTCATATACTTTGATTCCAACTGCATTTTGTTATTTTCCTTGAGAGGTTTCTCATCTGGGATTACATGTGGAGACTGGCAGAGGCATGTGTTTCTGTTTGTAAGGCTAGAGTAGATGTTAGGAAAAAATTGTTAAAGGAAATGCAAAGTACATATTTTGTTCTAGAGAGAAACTTTGGGCTACTTAGTACACTAAATGGTGCTAAGCTCCATCTGACAACTCAGCCTTGATTTTGCTGTTAAGCAAAAATAAATATCCCACAAAGTTGTGCAATCTGTTGACTGGACTTCATAGATTTGTTAAGAGTGTCAGGGAGGGTCCATCAAAAAGTGCATATTGTACTTGTTTCTCTAGAGCATGAGATTCTGAGGACAGGAGCCACATCTTTACATCAATTATTGAAGCTAGTTTAGTATTTTGATTTAAATTTGTGTAATGAATGAATGACTATATTTAATCCCTGATTGAAATGAATCTTGACATTAGATTCCTCTGCAAATGATCTTATCTGTGATCACGCAAACCCAGGAGTCCAGATTGCATGTGAGATAAAGAAATGTAGCCTTGAAAGGAAGAAACATATAGCCAAAGGGTTTTTTGTTTGTTTGTTTTTTGAGACAGAGTTTTGCTCTTGTTGCCCAGGCTGGAGTGCAATTGTGTGATCTCAGTTGACCATGCTGACATCCTGATCTCAGGTTCCCAGCTTTCAGAACAGCAAAAAACACGTTTGTGGGTTAAGCCGCCCAATCTGTTGTATTTTATTACAGCAGCCTGAATTAAGACTATCAGTTATTTCTTAAGAAGAATAGCTACTATATGTAGTACAATAGTCATAAGTACTGGAGCCTAGCTCTGCTGCTTGCTAATTATGTACTGTGGGTAATCACTTTACTATTTTATGTCTCAGGCCTTCACTGAAAAAATGAAGAAAAAATAAAATGGTTGTTTTAGTTCATGTAAAGTACTTAGCACAGTATCATATAATAGTAAATGTTCAATAAATTTTAGCTACCATTATTATATATTTACTATGCCATCAGGCATTATACCTTACATATCTTAACTCATTTAACCTCACAACCACACAATGAAATAGATATTATGTCTATTTCAAAATTAAAACAAAGTAAAGCAAAACTATAACTTAAAACAAAATAAAGCAAAACTGTAACTTACTGAAGAACTTGTTTAATGACACTATTGTTAAATGGTGGAGCCAGGATTCAAGACAAAATGCATATAAATTTCAATGCCTAAGTTATGCTTCAAGACATCCTGATTTTATTGGTCTGGGGTAGAGCCTAAGAATTGATATATTTAAAAATTTCTGTTGATTTTATGTATAGCTGGGGTCGAGAACCCCACCAATCCAGAGATTTTCAGCTTTCATCTCCTCCATACCCCTCACTCTCACCCAAAGTACTTAGAATCTCTCAGAGTACTACTTAGAAAACTATATTTTAAACAACCATTCCCGGTGATTCTAATGGTCAATCTTGACCACCATTACTCTGTGTATATACATCTTTTCTTCTAACAGATGGCTAACTCCTTAACATCATGTATGTCTTCCTCATAGGAGTATTTTTAGCATTTAGTTCTGTGTGTTACAGGCTTAGCAAAACAAGTTTCTGTTGGTTGTTGAATGGTTGAGGACACTGTAAGAATGAGGTTGCTGAGAAAGATTTGGAGTGTGAAATATGGCTGAGAGGACAACTCAGGTGTGGTGTACAGGTGAATGGTATTGAAGAGTTTTAAAGCACCTGTACCCCAGGGCAGAAAAATATGAGAAGCTGGGCATAGGACCTAAGCCATGTTCTCCATAATACTGAACTATTTACTATGTAGATCAAAATAATAGATAATTCAGACTAGTGCCTTAAACCAGTCATAACAACAGCCTTCTTAGTTTACAGTTAGGACAAATGAGCTTTCCTTTCTTCTTGTTAATTTTCTCAAATACATTTTCTTTCTGTCACTAAATCAGTTGTGCTTTCAATCACCTGCATATCATCTGATTATTGAGACTCCATAAAAGAAGCTATCGCACATTAAAGGTTAAGGCTTGACTGGGGTAAGTCCTTTCAACTTGCAAGACTGAATGAGCAGAGGTGGCCTGTGTGAAGTCCAGTAGATCCTGAGCTCAGACCACAGAAATAGCTGACTTGAAGTTAGGACCTGGCCAGATGTCCCAGCTTTAAGAAATATAAACTGAATATATACTTCATCAACAAACTTAGCTATTGCTTCAGTATGAAGGTTTAGACATGGAGCACTCCTCTGCATATGAAGCAAACCCTTTTGGGTTTTTGTTCAGTTTTCCACTGCATTGGTTGCAGATGACTGTTGAAAACAAACATAAAACCAATTCAGTGCTTTCTGGGAAATGACCAAATATGAATGTTCTGTTTCCATTCACATATGTTTTTCATCTATTGGAAACTGTAGAAATTCATCTAGGCTATTGATTCTGACAATGAATATTAGAAGATCTTAAAAGCCCTTTGGAGATTTAAGCCAAAATAAAATTGACACGTTTTTAAAGGGGTTCTTCATCTCCTCTTTTCTTCTCAAATACTTTCCCTTGTTTTATTAATGTTTTTATGATCAGAAATGGAGGAAAAAGTCACCAGTGTATTAAACTTTTATACAAATTTCCATGTCTTTCATCTCAATTGTCTCTAATATATGTGTGTGACTTTACTCATCTGGACTTGCTATATTCATTTTTTGTTATGCTTTTGCAGTTTACCCATTTATTTATATTTTTCTGTATATTCTTTTTGAGTAAGACACTGCCAAGAGCGTCTACTACCTAATTAATGAAAAAAGACCCTAATAAACAGTAACTGCTCTGAACTGAAAAAAAAGAAAAAAGAAAAAAGAGTCTTCAAAGCTTATTTCCAAGCTTCCAAAATAATATTTATTTTACTTTTGAAAAACCTCAGGTTGTTTGTAAGCATGAGTTGTCATGAGGTATTGTTCTGAGTGGCCAAATCATTCATAATTAAAAAATATTTTTAGTCTAATTTGGGTTTTGTGTATATTGATATAGAAATAGAAGAAAATAGTCTATTCAAGCTATTTTAATTTAATTGAAAAGGCCCATCTTTCCTGTGATCTTTATTTCTTTGGAGGAGCTTTCTAGCAAGTTAGTTGCTAGGAAAGATATATATTTTTTTTTTCCCCAGAGATAGCATCTTGCTCTGTCACACAGGCTGAGTGCAGTGGTGGAGTGGTGGGATCCTAGCTCACTACAGTCCCCAACTCCTGGACTCAAGGAATCCTCTCACCTCAGTCTTCTGAGTAGCTGGGACTGCATATGCATGCCACTATACCTGATTAATTAAAAACAATTTTTTATTTTAGTTTTGTTTGTTTGTTTGTTTTGTTTTTGCAGAGATGGCATTTTGCAGAGATGGCAACATAGCCTAGGCTGGTCTTAAATTCCTGTCTCAAGCAATCCTCCTTCCAACCATTTCAGTAGCTGGGATTATAGGTGTGAGCCACAGTGCCTGGCTCATTTTTTAAAATTATTATGGTAAAAGAAACATAACATAAAATTTACCATTCTAAACATGTTAAGTGTATAGTTCAAATGTACTACATACATTTGTAATATTGTACAACCACCACCACCATCCATCCCCACAACACTTTTCATCTTGTGAAACTGAATCTGTGTACCTGTCCAACAACTACTCCCTGCCCCTTTCTTCTCCCCAGACCCTGACAACCACCATTCTATTTTTTGTATCCATTTTGAGTGTTCTAAGTACGTCATAGAAGTGGAATCATGTAGTATTTGTATTTTTGTGACTTGTTTATGTCACTTAGCATACTCAAAGTTCATTCATGTTGTAGTATATGTTAGAATGTTCTTCCTTTCAAAGTCAATATTCCATTGTCTGTATATGCAAAATGTAGATTTTGCTTATCTTTTCATCCATCAGTGGATACTTGGGTTGCTTTCATATTTTATGTATTGTGAATAATGCTGCTATGAACATGGTTGTACAAATATCTCTTTAAGATCTTGCTTTCAATTCTTTTGGGTATACACCCAGAAGTAATATTGCTAGATTATATGGTAATTCCATTTACAAAATTTTGAGGAAATTCCATACTGTTTTCAAGAGCAGCTGTGCCATTTTATATTCCCTCCAGCAGTGCTCAGAGGTTCCAGTTTTTTTACATGCTCACCAACACTTGTTATTTTCTATTGTTTTTGAAGGTAGCCATTGTAATGGGTGTGAAGCAGTATCTCATTATAGTTATGATTTGCATTTTTTATGATTAGTGATTTTTGAACATTTTTATGTGCTTATTGGTCATTTGTATATCATCTTTGAAAAAATGTCTATGCAAGTTCTATGTCCATTTTTAAATCTGGTTGTTTATTTGTTATGTTTTAGGAGTTCTGTCTATACTCTGGATTTTAATTCCTTATCAGATATATGATTTGCAAATACTTTTTCTCATTTTATGTTTGCTTTTATACTTTATTGAGACCATCTCAATGCAGGAATTTTTACAATTTTCATGAAGTCCAATTTGTCTATTTTCTCTCTTGTTGCCTATGCTTTGTTATCATATCAAATATATTATTATCAAATTTAACACCATGAAGTTTTTGACCTGTTTTCTTGTAAGAGTTTTATAGTTTTAGCTCTTACATTTAGGTTTTTGAACCATTTTGAGTGAATTTTTATATGGTATTAGGTAATGGTCCAACTTCATTCTTTTCCATGTGGATATCTAGTTTTCCAGCATCATTGTTAAAAAGACTATCCTTTACCAATTGAATGAACTTGGCACTCTTGTCAAAAATCATTTGACCATGCAAAAGTTTATTTCTGGTCTTTACATTCTATTTCATGGGCCTGTAATTGTTTCTATACCACTACCACACTGTTTTGATAACTGTGGCTTTGTAGTAAGTTTGAAATCAAAAACTGTGAATTCTCCAATTTTGTCCTATTTCAAGATTTTTTTTGGCAATTTTGGTTTCTTAAGAATTCATATGAGTTTTAAGATTATTTTATTTCATGGAATTTTGATGGGGATTGTATTGAATTGATGGATTGATTTGAGTAGTATTTTTATCTCAATAATATTAAGTCTTCCAATCCACTAACTTGGGATGCGTTTTCATTTATTTGTCTTTTTAAATTTCTTTTAGTGATGTTTCATAGTTTTCAGTGTATAAGTATTTTACTTCCTTGGTTAATTTGAATTCTAAGTATTTTATTCTTTTTGATGCTATTGTAAATAAAATTGTTTTTGTAATTTCCTTTTCAGATTGTTTATTGTTAAGTGTGCAGAACTCTAATTGATTTTTATGTATTGACTTTGTATCTTGCTACTTTGTTGAATTCATTTATCAATTTTGACAGAGTTTTTGTGGAATTTTTAGGATTTTCTATATGTAAAATCATATCATCTACAGAGCCAATTTTATTTCATCCTTTCCAATTTTTATGCATTCTATTATTATTATTATTTAGCCCAATTCCTTTGGCTGAATTTCCAGTACTATATTGTGTAGAAGTGGCAAAATTGGGCATCCTTGTCTTGCTCCTAATATTAGAGGAAAATCTTTTTCACCACTGAGTATGAGGTTTGCTGTGGGTTTTTCACTATGACTTTTATTATGTTGAGGTAGCTTCCTTCTATTCTTAGTTTTTTAAGTGTTTTTTGTCATTAAAGTGTGCTGAACTTTATCAAATGCGTTTTCTTCATCAACTGAGATGGTCATGTTTTCCTCCTTTACTATGTTAATATAGCGTATTAAATTGATCTATTTTTGTATGATCAAGCATCACGCATTCTAGGAATAATTCCACTTAATTATATGGTATAATTCTTTCATTATGCTGCTAAATTTGGCTTGCTAGTATTTTGTTAAGAATTTTTGCATCAATGTTAATTTAAAATTTTGGTCTGTAGTGTGCTTTCCTTGTAGTCTTCTTACCTGGCTTTGGTATTAGGATCATGCTGACCTTAAGTTAGGAAGTATTCCCTCCTCTTTAAGTTTTTGAAAAATTGGAGAAATATTGGTGTTAGTTCTTATTTAAATGTTTAGTAGACTTCATCAGTGAAGCCATTGGGTTCAGGGCTTTTCTGGGTTGGGAGATTTGTTATTACAGATTTATCTCCTCACTAGTTATAGATCTATTGAGATTTTCCATCTCTTGCTAACTTACTTGTATTTCTAGGAATTTGTCTATTTCATTTATGGTATTGAATTTTTTGGTGTATAATTGGTCACAGTACTCCCTTATAATCTTACTTCTGTAAAATTGGTAATATTACCTCCACCTTCATCTCTCATTTTAATAATTTGAGTCTTCTATTTTTATTAGTCAGTTTAACTACATGTTGTTTATGTTGATCTTTTCAAAGGCCCAACTTTTAGTTTCGTTAACTTTCTCTTGATTTCCTATTCTCTATTTTGTTTGTCTATGCTGTAATTATTATAATTTCTTTCCATCTGCTAGCTTTAGGTTTAGTTTGTTCTCCTTTTACTAGTTCCAAAAGTTATAATGTTATAAAGTTATAATGTTGACTTGAGATATTTTTGTTTTTTAATATAAGTATTTATAGCTATATATTTTCTCTTTTACTCTGTCCCATAAGTGTTGGTGTGTTGTGTTTTGTTTTCATTTATCACTAAGTATTTTCTCATTTCCCTTGTGATGTCTTCTTTGATCCATTGGTTGTTTAAGGATGTGTTGATTAATTTCCACAAATTTGCAAATTGTCCATTTTTATTTCTGTTATTAATATGCAACTTCATCCCACATTGTCAGAGAAGATATTTTGGATGTTATATATCTTTTTCAGACTTAATATTCAGACTTAATATTTAGTCTAACATATGGTCTATACTGGAAAATGTCCCTTGTGAATTTGAGAAGAATGTGTATGCTGTTGTTGTTGGGTAGAGCATTGTGTACATGTTCATTAGATTTAATTAGCTTATTGTGTTGTGTAAGTCCTATATTTTCTTACTTATCTTTTGTCTGATTGTTTTATCTGTTATTGAGAGTAGGGTACTGATTTTTCCAACTATCTGGAGAGCTGTCTACTTATCTCTTCAAATCCATTTTTCTTCATGTGTTTTAATGTTCTGTTATTAGGTGTGTAAAAGTAAATAACTGCTTTATCTCCTTGCTGTATTAAACCTTTTATTAATATATCATGTCTTTATCTCTTTTAATCCTTTTTTATTTAAAACTTATTTTAAGGCCAGGCATGGTGGCTTATGCCTGTAATGTTCACACCTTGGGAAGCTGAGATGAGAGGATTGTTTGAGAACAACCTCAGCAATATAGCAAGACCCCATCTCTACAAAAAAATTTAAAAAATAGCTAGGCAAGATAGCATGAACCTGTAATCATAGTTACTAAGGAAGCTGAGGCAAGAGGATTATTTAAGCCTAGGAGCTATAATTATGCCACTGCCCTCCAGCCTGAGCAACAAAGTGAGACCTTATCTCAAAAAATAAGAATCTACTTTGTCTGATAGCTCTTTTTTTGGTTACTGTTCGCACAGAGTATCTCTTTCCATTCTTTCAGTTTCAGTGTATTTGCATCTTTGGTTGTAAGTCTCTTATAGACAACATATAGTTAGAACATGTTTTCTTATCCCCTTCTGTCAATGTCTATTTTTCATTAGAGAATTTATTTACATTAAAACAAATTACTGATATGGAGGAAGTTACTCCTGTCATTTTGCAATTTATTTTATAGCATTTTGTCTCTCATTTTCTGTATTACTGACTTCTTTTATGTTTAGTTGATTTTTTGTAGTAAACATTTAAATTCCTTTCTCATTTCCTTTCTTTGTATATTCTATAGTTCTTTTCTGTGTGGTTACCATGGAGATCACATTTAACATCCTAAAGTTATAACACTCTAATTTGAATTTATACAAGATTAACATCAATAAAATACAAAATCTCTGCTTCTTTAACAGCTCTATCCCCACTCCTTTTGGTTGATGTCACAAAACAAATAATAATTCATAATACATTAGTCTCTTAAATTACATAGAAAACAAATTGTGAAATTACAAGCCAATGTTACAATAATACTAACTCTTAAAATTTTTAAAAAAATGTATTAGTCTCCTAAATCATGTAGGAAAACAAAAAGAACTATAAACCATTGTTATATTAGTGGTAGCTTTTATACTTGTCCGTGTATTTATCTTTATTGAGAACTTTAATTTTTCATACAGCTTTGAGTTACTATCTAGTGTCTTTTCATTTCATCCTGCAGGATTCCCTTGAGCATTTCTTTCAGGGCAGATCTTGTGGTAATGCACTCCTTCAACTTTCATTTACCTGGGAATGTCTTAATTTCTCCCTCGCCTTTGAAAGAGAGTTTTGCCAGATCTAGTGTTCTTGGTTGACAGGGTTTTTTTCTTTTTGTACTTTGAATATATTAGTTCACTGTTTTCTGACTGCCAATGTTTCTGCTGAGAAATCTGCTGATAATCTTAATAAAGATTCTTGCATGCTATGAGTCACTTCTCTCTTGCTTCTTTTAACATTCTCTTTCACTTTGGCTTTAATAAGTTTGATGATACTGTATCTTGATGTGGATCTCTATGATTTTATCTAACTTGGAATTCATTGAGATTCTTGTATGTTTATATTCATGTCTTTCATTAAATTGGGGGAATTTTCAGCCATTATTTCTTCAAAAACTCTCTTTGACCTTTTCTCTTGCTCTTCTCCATCTTGGACTTCTACAAAGTATATTTTTTGTCAGATTGATGGTATCCCAGAATTCCCTTAGGCTTTGTTACTTTTCTTTATTTTTCTCTTTCTATTCCTCAGATGTGATAATTTTCCTTGTCTTATGTACAAGTTCACTGATTCTTTCTTCTGCCTGTTAAAATCTACCTTTGAATCATTCTAGTAAATTTTCTATTTCAGTTATTATATTTTTGAGCTCTGGAATTTCTTATTGGTTTCATTTTAGATTTTATACCTCTTTATCAGTATTTTATTTTTCCCTATTCATTGTTTTCTTGACTTCATATTTTTCCTTAGTTCTTTGAGAACCTTTAAGATAATAGCTTTAAAGACTTTTATCTAGTAGATTTGCCATCAGGTCTTCTTTCAGGGGATGTTTCTGTTGATTTCTTGCTTTCTTTTTAATAAACCATAATTTCCAGTTGCTTTGTATGCCTTGTGATTTTTTTTGTTGTTGTTGAAAACTAAACATTTAATTTAATGATGTGATAATTCTGGAAATTCTCCCCTTTTTCCAGGGTTGGCTGTGAGGTTTTTGCTTTTGTATTTGTTTTTCTTTGTTTTGATTACTACAGGCTGTCTCTGTGCCAAGGATAAGCCTAAAGTGTAAATATAATTTCTTCTCAGGACTTCTCTGAGCCTGAATCTTTCCCTAGGTATACTTGGTCATTTTTATTTTTATTTTCCAGTAGATGCAACTACTTTTGACTGCCCTAGTCTTTAATGTCTGGCACTCAAAAGGGGAAAAAGAAAAATAAAAAGAAGAAGGGAAAGGACACTGAACCCTTAAGTCCTATGGAATCTAGTTCAGCAACAGAAGGTGTTTTCAACCATGGTAGGAGATGAAAGAACAATGATTACCTTTCCCTTTGTCTACAAGTCTGTGATCAGAAGCAACAATCAGTAATCACAGCATATATCCCTGATGTTTGCAGGGCAGAGTCCTTTTGCTTTACCATCACCTCCTGGACCATGGCTCTTACAAGATGTGTGCAGGTTGCTTTAGGAACGTGTGCACAGCTGCCTGCCATAGGGATGGAGGTAGGGGATGAGTAACTATCATAGTGTTAAGAGCTGACCTTGATAGAAATTAACTATAATTTACTGTCCAAGCATTCCCCTGGAAGCTTCAAGCCTTTAATAGACCCAAGAGTTCCAAAATAGTTATAGTAGATATATTCTGTTAGAGAAATATTGTCTCAGTGGAAAGATAGATTCCTGGTTCTTCCTTCTCCACTATATTCCCAGAATCCTATAATGTCGCTTTTTCATTGCTAAGTACTGGTCTTTATTGGTTTTTCAAGAGCCCTTCCAAATTTGGAGACATGTATTAATTTATATTGGAATAACATAAGGAAAACCTAGTGGGAGAAGTTCGAGGGTAAGAAAACAGAAGAACTTACAAAATCACAATGGCATATGAGGACACATGCAGCATTCATACAAGAATAGAATATGCATAATATCTGAATAAAGTAATGTGCAAATGCTTGCTGCAGTCCCTGTTGGCATAGATGATTTTACTGCTTAAAAAACAGACTAAAATGGCCAGGCACAGTGGCTAATGCCTATAATTCCAGCACTTTGGGAGGCTGAGGTAGGTGGATCACCTAAGGTCAGGGATTCAAGACCTGGCCAACACAGCAAAACTCCAATTCTATTAAAAATACAAAAAATAACGTGGGCATGGTGGTATGAACCTGTAACCCCAGCTACTCAGGAGGCTGAAGCAGGAGAATTGCTTGAACCCATGAGGCGGAGGTTGCAGTGAGCCAAGATCATGCCACTGCACTCCAGCCTGGATGGCAAAGCAAGATTCTGTCTGAAAAAAAAGTTAAATTAAAATAAAGCAAAAGACTGGAGATGCCATTAAACATGAAGTAATGGCATTTTTACACTGTACATCTTTTTGAAATCCCCTGAAAACAACAGAAAGAACAAGAAATAGAAGGAAATAAAAATTCATCTTTATTCAAATAAGAGAAATGCCACACCCCCAAACCAAAAAATTGAAACATACCAGCAAAAGGCTATAAAATCTGGAGCAAGATGAAGGAGGACTCTGAATGCTGACATAAGTCTCTAGCCTTGAGCAGGACACAAATCTTTTCTAAATGTATCACAGTCTAGAACAGTTCATCTAAGAATCCTGATATTAGCATGGTTAAAGAAGGAAAGGATGTGAGTGAGCCACTGAAGATGCACATCAATTCTGTATAAACTCATTTTTGACACTTCAGACTAGCCAAGGAAGTATAACTTTAAGAATAAAGAAAGCATGATGATATATTTTTTTTCTTGTCCCTTTCCAGTTTCCTAAGTGAGTAAGAAAGAAGGAATAAAGGACACAAGAGCCAAAGGAAAGCCTAAAAAATATAAAACATGAGGCATTTTGCTATAAGGAAAATTTGTTCCTTCCAGCCGAAGGAACAAATGGGTTGAATAAGAAGGTGTTCAAAATTCACAAATCATGAGACTGTAGCAATTCCTATTAAATACGTTTCATGGTGGTTGATCTGAGGGATTGAATCAGTCTTTGTTTTGGCAGCTGAGAATCCCCAAGTTGCATATTGGGAGAATATATTGAATTTTCCTTTTATTTTTTAATTTTAGGAATCTACATAATGAAATAAAACATTATATCATAATTAAGTATGTCATGTATTTACTCAAAACATTAATTCTTGTGAATTAGAACTGATTGACTTGTTATGCAAACCTCAGCACAGATCTTAGAAGATTTTTCTAGAGATATTTTAAAGTTAATTTATAGAAAAATTCTTTTTAAAAATTGAAATAATAAATAAATATTCTATTGAGAGAAGTCTACAAAATGGTTCAGAATGTACCACAGCCAAGTAAGAGAATAGAGGGTCACTTTTTTCTAATAGGTGTCAATACTTATTTAAATTCATAAGTCAAAAACCTGGAGATCAGACTATAATTCTCTCCTAAATTCTTGAGATACTCCTTTTTCTTTATCTATCCAAATATTCTCTAAGTGTTTAGCTTCTACAAGTCTTTCTGCCCATTTATTTCATATTTTTATAAACATAAAGCATTTAGCAATAATTTACATATTTTATTACAAGTGTATATTGTTTGTATCATCATTTAATTGCTTCATATGTATTAAGAAACTTGTTTAAACAAAATTGATTAACACATCCTCTGTGTTACTCAATTGTAATTCCATGCCATCTTAAATCGGGAATGCCTTGGTTGTGCTTT
Source organism: Sapajus apella (assembly GCF_009761245.1). Classification (NCBI taxonomy): domain Eukaryota; kingdom Metazoa; phylum Chordata; class Mammalia; order Primates; family Cebidae; genus Sapajus; species Sapajus apella. Next base: position 4,543,060 of record NW_022437062.1, read on the forward strand.
TCTCTCAATGGCCAGTGAATATGCTTTGTCTTTATTTTTTATTTTTTATTTTTACAGACTTTTTTTAAAGCAATTTTAGGATCATAGCAAAATTGAGTAGAAAGTACAGATAATTCACAAATACCACCTGCCCCATACAAATACAACCTTCCTCATGATCAACATCCCACATTAGAGCAATATATTTGTTATAATTGATGAACCTACATTGATACAGAATCACCCACATTCATAGTATACACTAAGGATCACTCAGTTTTGTACATTCTGTGGTTTAGAAAAATATGTAATGATATCTATCACCAATATAGTAAAGTACAGAATAGTTTATTGCCCTAAAAAGCCTCCACACTCTAATTCATCCCTCCGTCACCCCTAATTCCTGGCAACCACTGATTGTTTTACTGTCTTTATAGTTTTATCTTTTCTGCAATGTCATATAGTTGGAATCACACAGCAAGTTTTCAGATTGGATTTTTTCATGTAGTAATATGCATTTATTTATTTAAGTTTCCATCATATTTTCCCACAGCTTTATGACTCATTTCTTTTTAGTGCTGGATAATATTCCATTGTCTGGATGTACCACAGTTTATTTACCCATTCACCTACTAAAGGACATCTTGGTTGCTTCCAAGTTTTGACAATTATGAATAAAACTGCTATCAACACTCATATGCAGGTCTCTGTGTGGACATGTTTTCAACCCTTTTGTGCACAATTGGTGGATCATATGGTAAAGATATGTTTAGTTTTGAAAGAAACTGTCAAAATTTCTTCCAAAGTAGCTATACAATTTTGCATTCCCACCAGTAATGAGTAAGAAGACTTCCTGTTGCTACACATCCTCAAGAACATTTGGTATTGTCAGCATATTGAATTTTGGCAATTCTAATAGGGTTATAGTGGTATCACATTGTAGTTTTAATTCACAAGTATGTTAAGCATCTTTTCATATGCTTATTTACCATCTGTGTATCTTCTTTGGTGAGGTGTCTGTTCAGATCTTTTGCCCATTCCATTTTTTAATTGGGTTGTTCATTTTATTGTTGTGTTTTTAAAGTTCTTTGCATGTTTTGGATAAGAGTTCTTTACCATATATGTCTTTTGAAAATATTTTCTCCTGGTCTGTAGCTTGTCTTCTTATTTGCTTGAAAGTATATTTTGCAGAGCAGGAGTTCTTAATTTTAATAAAGTCTCACTGATCAATTATTTTTTCATAGATCATGTCTTTGATGTTGTATCTAAAAGTCATTGCCAAACTCAAGGTCATCTACATTTTTTCTGGTTATCTTCCATGAGTTTTATAGTTTTGTATTTAACATTTGAAACTATAATCTATTTTGAGTAAACTTTTGTGAAGAATGTAAGGTCTGTGTCTAGATTCATTTTTTGGTTTTGTTTCATTTTTTAATCTGGATGCCATGTTGTTCCAGCACTATTTGTTGAAAAGATTATTTATGTTCCACTGTATTGCTTTTAATCCTTTGATAAAGATCAGTTGACTATATTTGTGTGGGCCAATCTCTGGGCTCTCTATTCTGCATCATTTATTTATTAAACTATGTATTGTCCTTTCAAAAGTAAAAACAAGTGCCATGAGTTATTCAAGGATGGGCTGGCAATTTTATATTTGAATTGACAGTGTCTTACATATGATAAGAGCTCACGATACTCCTACATTTAGTGTTATAGTAATATCTAAAATACGGATTCAAAATAAGTACATTTTGACTGTGCCTTTCATTTAGAATGTATAATTTATATATGCTAGGTTAGATTTGTTTCGATTTTGTGAAGAAATTTTGCATCTATTTTCATGAAAAATTTTTGCCTGTAATAATCTTCCTTTTCCTTCTCCATCCTCCTCCTTCCTCTCCTTCTCCTTCCCCTCCTCAGCTCCCTTTCCCTCTCATCCTTCTTCTTCTTTGCTTCATCCCCCTCCCATTTCTCCTCCTCCTTCTTTTTCTTCTTCTTTACCACCTTCTCCACATCCTCATCCACCTCCTCTTTCGTGTGTGTGTGTGTGTATATACACAGATATACATCACTCTTGATATAAATAACTATTTTGAAGGACTCACAGTGTCTGCTTTCAAAGTTTATGACAAAACACTGTTGGCATAATATATTGGCATAAAGAAAGACGGATAAGTCAATAGAACAGAGTAGAGAATTCAGAAATATTCCCATATTTATGTGGTCAATTGTTTATCAACAAATATACCAAAGAATTTCAATGGGAAAGAAAATTTTTTTCAACAAATGGTTTTAGATTAGATACTCCTATGTTTTTTTAAAAATCCACCTCTGAGAATCTTACATATTGTACTCAAAATTAATTTTAGATGGATCATAAACTTAAATATAAAAGCTGAAATTATGAAGCTTATAAAAGAAAATATAGAAGAATATTGTCATCATCTTGGAGTAGGAAAGATGTGTGAGATATGACAAAGAAAGCACTAATCATAAAACTTTGAGTTTCATCAAATAAAAAAAATGCTCATTTATAAACACCATTATGAAAATGTATAAACATACCATAGACTGGAAGGAAATTTTTACACTAAAAAAATAAGACAGAGACCTATGTTTACATTATATTAAAAAAAATACAACTCAATAACTCAAAGACACAACCAGTACTCAATGGACAATAGACTTGAAGAGATACATCACAAAGGTAAATATATAAAGGTTCTATAAGTACATTAAGAAGTATTCAAAATTATTTTATCTCAGGAAAATTCAAAATAAAACCACAATGAGTTGCCACCACACACCCACAATAGAGCTAAAATTAAAAAGACATCACCAAATGTGGATAAGGATATAGGACTACTGGCACTCTCATATACATGTCTGCTGGTAATATAAAATGGTATAGCTGCTCTGGAAAATGGTTTTTAACTTTCTTATTGAAAAAACAAAACTTCTCTATGACCCATAAGAATTAATGACAGATTTCCATAAAAATCCTTGTATGAGAATACTCTTAGCACCTTTATTCATAAAAATTCCCAAATGGAAACAATAGTTATATAGAATGGTATATTACTCAATAATAAAAAGGAATAAACCACTGACACATGAAACAATATGAATAAATCCTAAAACAACATACTGAGCAAATTAAATTAATTACAAAAATACATGATCTGTGGTTTTATCTGTAAAAAGTTTATAATAAGAAAAATTAATTTATGGGGAAAGAAATCATAGTATGGCTGGCTGTACATTGTGGAGATAGAGTTTGTCTGTGGGGGAAGGAAACATGAGGAAACTTCTAGGTGATAGAAATTTTGTATATCTTACTAGCACACATTTTTCAAAGCTTATCATGCTTACAGTTAATATCTATGTATCTGTATTTGAGTTAAACTTCAGTATAACAAAAAATATACATATTCAACATGTACAAATACATATACACATATATAATGTGAATATAATATATGGTCAATGCAAAAACCACATGATTATCTCAATAGATGCAGAAAAGACCTTTGATAAAATTCAACATCCCTTCATTTTAAAAGAACTCTCAATAAATTAGGTATTGAAGGAACACACCTCAAAATAATAAGAGCCATCTAAGACAAAACCACAGCCAATGTCATGCTGAATAGGCAAAAACTGGAAGCATTTCCCTTGAAAACTGGAAAAAGACAAGGTTGCCTTCTCTCCCCACATACTACCAAGAACATAGTATTCTGTCCTATAATGTTCTGGCCAGGGCAATCAGGCAAGAGAAAGAAATAAAGTGTATCCAAATAGGAAGAGAGGAAGTCAAACTATCTTTGTTTGCAGATGACATGGTCTTATATCTAGAAAACCCCATAATCTCAGCCCAAAAGTTTGTTAAGTTGACAAGCAACTTCAGCGAAGTCTCAGGATAAAAAATCAATTGTGCAAAAATTGCTAGCATTCCTATACACCAACAACAGGCAAACTGAGAGCCAAATCATCAATGAACTCTCATTCACAATTGCCACAAAAAGAATAAAATACCTAGGAATACCGCTAACAAGGAAAGTGAAGAACCTCTTCAAAGAAAACTACAAACCATTGCTAAAGATATCAGGAGTGACACAAACAGATACAAAAACATTCCATGTTCATGGATAGGAAGAATCAGTATTGTGAAAGTGACCATATTGTCCAAGCAGTTTATAAATGTAATGCTATTTCCATTAAACTATCTTTGGCATTCTTCACAGAATTAGAAAAAACTATTTTAAAATTCATATGGAAACAAAAAAAGCCTGAACAGCCAAGGCAATCTTAAGCAGAAAGAAAAAAGCTAGAGGCATCACGCTACCTGACTTCCAACTATACTACAATGCTATAGTAACCAACACAGCATGGTACTGGTACAAGTACAGACACACATACGAATGGAACAGAATAGAGAACCCAGACATAAGACCACACACCTACAACCATTTGATCTTCAACAAACCTGATTTTAAAAAAGCAATGGGGAAAGGATTTCCTATGTAATAAATGGTACTGAGAGAACTGGCTAGCCATATGCGGAAAATTGAAACTGGACTCCTTCTTTACACCGTATACTAAAATCTACTCAAGATGGATTAAAGACTTAAATGTAAGACCCAAAATTATAAAAAAAAAAAAAAAAAAAAACAAAAAACCCTGGAACAAAACCTAGGCAATACTATTCAGAACATAGGCACAGGCAAATATTTCATGATGAAGATGCCAAAAGCAATTGCAAATAAAAGCAAAAACTGACAAACAGGATCTACTTAAACTAAAGAACTGCACAGCAAAAGAAACTATTACCAGAGTAAACAGACAACCTACAGAATGGGAGAAAATTTTTGCAATCTATGCATTTGAAAAAGGTCTAATATTCAGCATCTATAAGGAACTTAAATTTTCAAGAAAAAAAAAACACTAAAAAGTGGACAAAAGACATGAACAGACACTTCTCAAAAGAAGACTTATCTGTAGCTAATAAACATATGAAAAAATGCTCAGCATCACTCATCATTAGAGAAATGCAAATCGAAGCCACACTGAGATCCCATCTCACACCAGTCAGGATAGCTGTTATTAAAAAGTCAAACAACATCAAATGTTGGTGAGATTGTGGAGAAAAAGAAACACTTTTATACTGTTGGTGGGATTGTATGTTAGTTCAACTATTGTGGAAGACAGTGTGGCAATTCCTTAAAGATCAAGAGGCAGAAATACCATTCAACTGAGCATTTTCATTACTGGGTGTATACTCAAAGGAATATAAATTGTTTTATTATAAAGACATATGCATGTGTATGTTTACTGCAGCACTATTCACAATAGCAAAGACGTGGAATCAACCTACATGCCCCTCAATTATACGGTAGATACAGAAAATATGGTACATATCCACCGTGGAATACTACGCAGCCATAAAAAGGAATGCGATCGGCTAGGCAGGGTGGCTCATGCCTGTAATCCCACCACATTGGCAGGCTGATGCAGGCAGATTGCCTGAGCTCAGGAGTTCAAAACCAGCCTGGGCAACATGGTGAAACCCTATCTCTACTAAAATACAAAAAAATTAGCCAGGCATGGTGGCATACGCCTGTAGTCCCAGCTACTTGGGGGGCTGAGGGAGGAGAATTGCAAGAAACGGGGAGGTGGAGGTTGCAGTGAGCCGAGATTGCATCCCTGCATTCCAGCCTGGGCAACAGAGCGAGACTTCATCTCAAAAAAAGAAAAAAAAGAAAGAAATGAGATTATGTCCTTTGCCAGGAAGTAGATGAATGGAGCTAGAGGCCATTATCTTTAGCAAACCAGGCAAGAACAGAATACCAAATGCCATATTTTCTCACTTTTAAGTGAGACCTAAATAAGAATACATGCACACATGGAGGGGAACAACACATACTGGGGCTTGTCAGAGGGCTGGAGGTGGGAGGAAGGAGAGGATCAGGATGAATAGCTAACGGATGTTGGGCTTAATACCTGGGTGATGGGATGATTTGTGCAGCAAACCACCATGGCACACGTTTCCCTATGTAACAAACCTGCACATCCTGCACATGTTCCCCTGAACTTAAAATAAAATTTGGAAATTAAAGTTTAATTTGCCAAAGACCCTAGATATAATGTTTACATTTAGTGTCTACTTAGACATTATATGGTGAAGACAACTAAGATAAAGTGATCTCAAATTTTTTGATAATGTGCTTAATGAATCAATAGTACAAAATTCTGTGGATGAAAAATTCATTCTTTAGGTCGAAACGATCTGCTGAATATAAAACAGAATGAATTAAATTGACCCACACAACCACATGTATTTTGACCACAGTTCATCACATTAAAGGCAAAAATAAAATTCTAAAAGTTCCTGGAGAGTTTTTATACCTCAAAAGAGTGGAATCAGATTAACATCAGATATTCCATCAGCAATGTAAGACAATGGTAAACTTAGAATTCTACACTAGGCAAAGTAATGTTCAAGTGTGTATGAAGAATGAACATGCTTTTTGATGTCTAAGGGCTTAAACATTTTAATATTCACAAACTGTTTCTTGAAAGATTACTCAGGAAGGTCCGCTACATAAAAAGCTAATACGTTAACAAAAACAAAGCACACAAAGGTCAAGATAGAGATTTACGTTACCAAAGACTGTAAGGCAAAAATAAATTAATATGAAATATGCACTAATGCAAATGTATAATATATTTGGAACATCAAAGAAACTCCATAAGAGATTTTATTATAAAATCAAATAAGAATGTCAATATTAAAAAAATGTTTTTAATATACCAGCAATAACCATCTGGAAGATAAAACGAAGCACCCTTTTCACAATCATAACAACAACAAAATACATAGAAATAAACAAGACACATACAGAGTTTATATAAGAAAAGCTGTAACTCAGTTGGACAAAAACTTGAATAAATGTAAAGAAATATCTTTTTGTTGGTATATGAATCAGCTTTATCAACATGCAACTGATCCTAAATTAACCAAAAAATTCAACAATATTTTTAAAGATTTCAACAACATAATGTTTTAGAATTTGGCTAAATAATTCTGATATTCATATGAAAAGTGAATACAGAAAAAGTATTTAGAAGTATGAGTAATTGAAAAATTACCCTATCAAATATTAAGATATATTACAAAATAATATTCATTGAAAGAATATGAACTTGATAGAGAGACAGACATACTGGTCAAAGGAACAAGACTTGTGGTATTACATATTGGTTGGTATTATGGATTGAATTTTGTCTTCCTGAAATTTATTTGTTGAAGTTTTACCCCCCAGCCCCTTAGAATGTGACCTTACTTGGAAATGGAATCATTGCACATGTAATTAGCTAAGTTAAGATAAGTGCTAGAGTAGTGTCAGCCCCTCATGCAATATGACTGGTGTCCCTATAAGAAAGGGAAATTTGGACACAGATAGGCACAGAAAGAATGTCATGTGAATACGAAGCCAGAGATCAGTTCTATGGTTTGAATGTTGTTGTCTCCTCCCAAAATCATGTTGAAACTTAGTCTTCAGTACAACAGTATTGGGAAGTGTGGTGACAAGTGATTGAGTCATAAGGGCTTCTTCTCTATGAATGGGATTAAGTACACTTATAAAAGGGTTTAATAAAGGGAGTTCTGTTTTTGCCTTTCTGTCTTCTCATGTGAGGACACAATGCTCTCACCCTCCAGAGCATGTAGTGTTTAAAATGTCATATTCGAAGCAGAGACCAGCCCTCACCTGATACTAAACCTGCCAGCACCTTGATTTTGGACTTCCCAGTCTCTAGAATGGTGAGAAATAAATCTGTTTTTTATAATGTACTAAGTCTCATGTCCTGGTCCTCTGTTATATAGCAGTACAAAATAACCTAAGACAATGGAAGTGATGTTTTTACAGCCAAGAAACACAGAAAACTACAGCAAACCACCAGAAGCTGGGCGAAAGGAATGGCATAGGTTCTTCCTTATATCCCTCAGAAGAAACCAGCCCTACCTTGATCTTGGACTTCTAGCAACCAGAACTGAAAGGCAATACATTTCTGTAATTTAGGCCAGGCAATCTGTGATACTTTGTTCTGAAAGCGCTAATACAATTAGGGAAAATAGAATATCAATAAATGCTGTTGAAAGAACTAGCTACTCATTTGGAGAAACAAATCGGGTATTTACCTTTCTCCTCATACTAAATTTAATTACAGCTTTATCAGTGTTTAATGTTAAAAAAAAAGTATTGGAAGAAAATATTGGTGAATATATTTTAAAATCTTAGTGTGAAAGTATTTTCTAGAATTATACGAACTCCAATAACTGTAAAAGACTAAAAGATACCACCTTTTGAAAGCTTGTAAACTAGTGTGAGTTTTAAATATTGAAAATATAAAGCATTGGTCAAAGTTTTTGCAGGTGATGCTTTAATACACAGGAGATATTTTCCATCTAACAAAATATAAATTATATATATTAAAAAATAAATAGTATATATTATGTAGTATATATATTTTCCTTAACTCAATAATTGCACACACAGACACAAAGACATACATATATATACATATATACATATATATGTGTCTATATATATGTGTCTCTCTCTCTCTCTCTCTCTCTCTATATATATATATATATATATATATATACACACACACACACATTCTTTAGCTCAGTAAATTATAAAGAATTTATTTCAGTGACATAATTGGTCAAATACCCAGCATTATACATTACACACACACACACACACACACACACACACACACACACACACAGAGAGAGACACATGCACGCATATGTATCCATGCAGCAGTATGTGTAATAGAGAAAAACTAGAAACAAACTAAAGTTCATCAGTTGAGGGTGGTTAAATAAATTATTCTTCATTAATAAAATAGAATTGTGCTATTCCATTAAACACATGACACATCGCTAGTCAACAATATGGAAAGATCTTCACAACAAATTGTAGAGTGAAAAAGCAGGTTAAGAAGGAATGTATAGTATGATCTTCTATACCTTCTGCACATAGAAAGTTTCACTATCTGAAGTCTAGAAAAATAATGAACAAAACTACAATATTGAACACAAATATAATAGTGGTAGAATTTAAGATGACTTCTAATTTAGTTTCTATACTTTTTGTCTTAATATTCCAACACGAGTGTCCATTAATAATAATTCTGAGGCTATTTCCATTAATAAAGGTTTAAATAAACATATGTTTTAAACATTTATTCTTTTTTTCCTAGAAATTATTTTCTATGAACATATCTTAAATAATTAGAGATGTACCAATGAATTTATATGCAAGGATAATATTTGTTTTTGATTTTGAAAATTAAGATGCCAGAAATATATAACAAACAAAATTTATAACAAAAATTTTTCTGTATTCAAACAAATACTATGTGGCAATAAAGTATAGTTTTATATAGATCATTATATAAGATTAAAATTTTGTGGGAAAACATATATATGTACAAAAACAGAAAAAAAAACATTGAAAGACATATACGAAAATATTAGATGTGTTTACTTCTCAAGCACAGAATTACATTACTGATGTTTCTTCAAAATTCTTCATAATTATTACTTATAACAATAACAAATATACAGAATGGAAAGCTTTTTTTGTTGTTGTTACCGGTGCTGACACATGTGTATATTTAAATAAGCACAATGGACATATTTTATGGAAAAAATAAGTTTGAGATAAAATTTTCTTTTTCCTTTTCTTCCCAATCCATCTACTGTTCACCACATATCACTGCTACAGAGGCAGTTTTTTTTCTGGGTTTGTTTACCCTGAGTTCAATAAGAATGCCTCGTACTCATAGGAATCAAAGAAGTGTACCATCGAGGAGACAGATTGCCCTTTCCAGGAAAGGAATCTCTATCTTCATCCTTCCTTGTTCCTCCCCCTTCTTATTTTAGTACTTTTGGAGATTAGCGATGTTAATTGTATGACTTGTGGAATGCAGCTTTTCTTCCCACAGCTGTGTTTATGGTATATAATCTATTAGCTGCTTATATGCCAACATTTAAAAGCATTCTGATGGATACTACTCAGCAAGGGATTAATCTGTTCCAGCATCACCCTCTTGACCTGCAAATGTACATTAGCGAGGGAGTATAATGCCTGCTCTGACATTTGTTTGCAATGCATCCAAACACATTCTGGGATGTACATTCAGGTTTCCTGGCATTGAGACAGACTGGCGAGTCAGCACTAAGACATATAGTTCCCATATGCCAGGGTTAAGAAAACTAGATCTTCTTGAGCATTTCCATTCATTGAGCTTTGTACTATACATTTTCATGTAGACCCTCTGGTTTACTCTGCCCACATCAACCACACCACTTCAAGTACAGTGGACAAAATAAGGTAAATAAAATCTAATAAGAACAGGTTTTGATTTCTTCTCATGTGTTCTCTGCACATCATTTGGTCAGAACCACCCTTAAAAAAACAGGCAAGTAGAGGATTGCCTGTGGAAATCTTCTCCACTTCTCTGTGCAATGGCCTCTCTTGATATCTGAAATTTTAACTTCAAATCCTGGCTTTATCATCTGCTGGCTGTATAAACTTGAGTAGATTATTTAAGGTTCTGAAGCTCTGTAATGGGTATCATGTTACTTCTATCACAGGTATTTGGGGAAGATAACATAAATCATGCATGTGAACCAGGATAGACCTGGAGCATAAGAATTACCCTACACATGTTTATGGAAACAAAGTAATGTTTTATATTTTAAGACAGATTTTTTTGAGTCATAAAGGAGTATTTTATAGTTGCTGATTTCTATGTTAAGATAAAATGATTCACGGGAAGAGCAATATCATATGTAGAGAATAGTTGACACGTAATTCAGGTTACTTGATAGCTTCCTAAAATTATTAAAACTCACTGGGAAGGATCACAAAACAAGTGTGTGAGAGGGTGAAAGAGGAAAAGTCTTTCACTAGTAATGGATCTGATCCCCTGCCATCAATTATTATGTTTTGGCTTGGGTAATTTTTTCATTAATGTTTCTGCTGAAATATGAGCAACATATTTCCTCTGAAAACCAGTTCACATACTATTTTATGTACAGGTGTCTAATTTCCTGGCTTTTAAACAATTTCCATCTCCTTTAATTAAACAATTTTTTAAAATACAGTATAAACAATCCTAAGAATTTAGGTCAAAATGTGATAGTGTTTTCTACCCTTAGTAAACTTTGGAGTTTGAGCCTGACTTTCCTTACTATGAGAAAGCAAAGGGAATGAAACTGTGTAAACCTTGAGAACATTCAGATCTTGGATCAAATCCTTCTCTACCACCTTATTAGGTGACTGCTTTGGGGCAAGTCACATAATCTTCATCATCTGAGTTCCTTGTCTGCTCAATGAGATGATAATACCTATTTCAGAGAGTTGTAGTATGGATTAGGTGAGATAAGATATGAAAAAATGTATCACAGTTTGATATATTAGAAGGAATAAAATAGTGGTCAGTGTAATTAGCCTCATTGTTACCTTATTATTTCTTTAGCTACTGTGACATCATTCTTATTTTCAGTGGAAATGTTTTGAGCGGGAGAAGGGATTAATAGAGGCTTTTCATGAGTGAGGGTGAACAATGAAGTGGTGGACTTAAAAAATGCTTCTACAAATAGTTATGTTAGATATTATTTTTCTGCTTAGAGATAATTTCAAATTGTGATTCATTTTTGAGAAAGACTAATATTTCAATCCTGGTGATGAAACACGATTGCTACAATGTGTCAGTGTCCTCCAGCTGAAGAACAGTGGGAAGATACCTCTACTTGAACAAAGTTGAGTTTATGAGTTCATTGCAATGAAGGAGAACATGCCATGGAGACCCTTGAGGCCTCTGAGAATGATGGTGTTAGAAAGGACTTCTGGGACTTGAGCTTGTGTTAGGTGATTGACGGTGGGTAGGTTCAAGAAAGCAGGGCTTTGCACTGGATTGGATGCTGCCAGGAAGGAGGAATACTTCTATGATTGTGTATCTTAGTAAATCTGATTACAGAAGGTGAAAGGAATACAGCAAGCCTAAAGCAGCAGTCACTCATAGCAGCCAAGATAGAAAGATTGTGGTTGAGTCTTTTGCAAGAAGTCTTCTTTTTGTCTTGATCCATCATGGTCACAGAGTGGCCTTGTGTGATACTGGTGTTTTGTGAAATTCAGTTTGGTGTGTTCAGCAGGAAAATGCCATGGACTGTCCTGGTGTTTTCTGGCACCAAGGAGTGCGATTCTAGCACCTTAACATTACTAGGACCTAACTGATAGGTGCTGGCTAGGTCCTGGCTGTCAAGGTTTGCTTTTCTTTCTCAACTTATAATTCTCAAAGTTTTTTTTAAGGAAAATTCCAGTCAAAATTTTACCAACATCACGATTCCCCAAACCTCATTCCGTGCCATATTATATAATTACTTAATCTTTTAAATCAATTTATTTTAAAATTAAATGAATATATTTTATAAAGAAACTTTATATTATTATTGTAATTTGATATCAGTATTACTTAAAAAAAGAGTTACATATAAAAATAAAGACACTATAAATTCTAGCCAAATGACTTTGTCCATTGACATCTCTCTTCATTATAAAGGGAATCTTGAACATGTAGAGAGATGTGAAAATATTAGTAAACTGAAACTTTGGGTCTGATATGAGGTGAAGGACTGAAAAAGAAATAGGAAATAATGTATTACTACAATAACCAACACTATTTAATACCAAGTCTGCATGACTGCTAAAATAATGACAGTTACTACCTATTTTACAGCTCTTGTATGTCTCTCAAAGTTTGGGAAACACCAACACTTGATTCTGGATATATGACTAGCTCTGAGTCCATAATATCCAGAAAAACATTCTTTTTTTTAGTGTCTCATTCCAGTTGTGTTATTGAAAACTGTTTCTGTGTGACTTGAGATCATAAGAAAAAGAATTGCCATAATTCATTTTATTAACTGTTTAGTGCAGCTTGTTTGCCCAGAGAGGGAAGGACCTTGGACACTGTGTGAGGATTTACATAAAATCTAGTTTTAATAAACACTATTGCACAAGTACTCTAGTTTTATTTACAATTGCCTATGCTTCCTTTCATTTCTAAAGTAGAGAGATCAACTTTTGCAGAAACAAAACTGATTCAAGAAACAGGACATTTGCATCAACTTTCAATAACAGTGTGACATTGGGCACGTGATTTAACTTCATTTTTCTCATCTCTAACTGAATAGGAAAGGTTCAGCTCAAATCAGGTAATACTGCAAGGATGAAATAAAATAGCAGGCTGAAAAATAATAATACTGTTTTCAAATGATAATCAAAAGACCCCAATCATCTCCTTAAGTGGAATGTCCTGGACTTACAGGCTTTTAGCCCTAGAGCTCTTTCTTTCTTTGAAAAGCTCCACATAGCAGTTTTGATCACACAATAGTTCATCTTAAGTATGTTACTCTCCATGATTATCTAAACTTTAGTTGTGAATTGAATGTTAAGTTGTTTTTCTCTTTTGAACTTTGATGGTCTTTTTCCAGATGGTGTCATGTAGTACACTGCTTGTGTTGTAGTTCCTGATGACTTTGAAAGCTCTTTCCATCAGAGATGCCTTGCCACCCCACTGGGGACCCAGAAGGGCCAGCCTTCCCATATGTTTCTCGTCCCTACACTCTAATTTCTTTTGCTGCCTTGACTGCATAACAAATATCAATATGGTTCTGGACCTGGATTTCTCCCAGGTGAGCAGACTTCAAAGTAAGTGTGAGGCCTCCAGGAAAAGCTTTTTCTTTGTCCATCGGTGTGTCCTTTGCCAGCTAGCATCTGGTTTCCTTGGTGATAGTGTGATTAAAGGAGGTGGCAAAGGTAGGGAGAAAGGGGAGAAACCAAAGAAGCTTGTGATTATCCAGAGCTGGAAGTGAGTGAAGGAAGGGAGACAAAATTAAAATTTCCATCTGGAACAACAAATGAGGTTGAGAATGACAAATTTAGTGCAAGTAGCAGGTTAGCAGTGATATGGCATCAACATATATACTGTAACTTTGCATGTCATTATTTAACATGTTAATATATCACTATTATATGCTCATTACTGGTGGTAGCATCACACCGAAGAGTAGATCATTATTTACTGGAGGGCTATGGCAGTGATTGATGAGAATCGTATAATACAGCAGCTATCTTAGGTTTTTCATGATGGAAAGAAAGTAATACTTGTTTTTTTTATGCCTGTGTGTAAGTAGAACTTGAGCTACGATGGGCTAAGGTAGAATGGTCTTTCAATTCTTTTGCCAAGGGCTTTAATATCATTCCCATCTCGAGTATATAAAATTTCTCTATATTAGCCTTTTAGTTATATTTTTTCACTGTTTTCTTTTTTTTTTTTTTCATCTTTCTTTTTAAAGTATTTTTCCATTTTGTGCCTCTTTACCTCTTTATAGTATCTTCCTTCCAGGCTAAGTAGTATGTCTTCATAAATGCTGTACTTCTTTCATGTTCATTTTTAATTGATATATAATGATTGCACATATGTCTGGATATGTATGATATTTTGTTACATGCATGCAATAGGTAGTAATAAAATCAGGGCAATTAGGATGCCCATTATCTCTACAATTGATAATTGCTTTGTATTGGGAAATTCTTAATCTTTCTTCAAGCGACTTTGAATAATACAATAGTCGCTCTACTGTGCAATCAAACAGTAGAACTCTTAAGCAATCTATAAGTATTTACTGAGTACCTATTAGGTTCTCAGTGTTTGATCCCAGTTGGGGAGGATACAAGTCCAGCTATGCTGGTCTAGTTATGGCTGTTATATCTAGTTGCCTTTTTCAGAGCATTTCAGATCATGAAATTATGAGATCAATGGCCTGCTTTAATGTAGTGATACCTCTTTGTGAAAGAGGGGTTAAAGGGCAAAATTAACAGGTGATGGGGGAAATTTCATCAGACTGTGACCTCTTTGCAAGCAAGACACATTTGCCTTTTCATCATGCACCATTTTGTAGCAAGGTACCTGGCATGTAGAAAGTGTTCAATAAACAATGTTTACAGAAGGAGAGCCATTTACACTCCATGGAAGATGTTCACTAACATTTTGTAAAATGAATCAATGAATGGACGAAAAAGAGGGGTAGATCTTGCTGTCTCAGAGGTGGCAGAGGCAGAAGGAAATCCATGTATGTGTGGACTCACACAGTTCAAACCTTTGTTGTTCAAAGGTCAACTGCATATTGGAGTACTGTGTGGTTATTGCCACATACTTGAGGAATCTCACCCTCTTTACCCTCTTGACCATATTTGGCCTTGAGAAAAATACAATTTCTAGAAAATTATTTTTAGAACAATATTTTCTTTTACTATTGTCATATTATTTCCTGTCAGAAGCACACAAGTTACTGATTTGCTCTGAAAGCAAAGGATCCCATATGGTTGGGTATAGGGTAACCAGGACCATTTGGGGATATTAGCTAAAATCAAAGTTCAGTAATTCCTTTATAAAACTAATATCTAATACTTTCTGTTAGGTTGTTTAATTTTGAATTTGCTTTAATAAGCTCAAGTAGAAAAATCGAGTGTAGTATATAAAGTTGACATCAATTTGGAATATTAGCTGCTTTATCATTTTTTCATTTTATTGGCCATTTTACTTTAACATGTTTGCAATGGTATATAACCAATTTCTATATATTTTTTAATTTTTCTGGCCTTATCAAGATCATCCCCATTATCAAATTTGTTCAGTATTTATTAATCTAAACACCAATATTACTGCTATTAAATCTTAATAGTAATGTTTTATGATTTTGTTTAGAAAAGGGTATCAACAACAGACGATTGTGGCTTATAAAAAGCTAAAGAAATACATTGCTCATTTTGAAAGAAGTAAATCTTATATCACTCTTCTGACAAAACCTTTTGCTAAAATTGGAGTATTGGACTATAAACCCTTTTTTGACGTTGTTGCACTTGGGAATTTAGTGAACATTTAGCCATATTTGAAAAAAGAAACCTCTTACTTAATAAAAGATTGAATTAAATTAAATTAAAAATCCTTTCTAATTCAGTGACAAGGAAGCAATATGTAGTTTTCTTTAGCTACCTTGCCAAATCCTACTAGGCTATGTTCATTCACTTCACAATACATGGACATACTGAGGACAGAGCCAAGAGTAAAGCGTGCCTACAGAGAGCTTGCCCCACTAGTGACATGGATTGCAGGCAAACATCTGTTCTGTACTTCTGTTATGGAATCCTTGCCAACAAATCATACCTGATAGATGATCTAAACTGCTCATTATTTATTTTATTCTTTTGAAGGATGATAGTAAGAATAGGTCTTAATAATTAACTAGAGAAATTGAGGCTACTTTGTGATTTATTTTCACATAACTACTTCAGTGAACCCAACCCATCACCCCTATTTTATTGTATTTTGGTAATACCTAAAACATATTTTGGCAGGGGCACATTTTATTCTTTTACTTCTCAATCAATGTGAAATTTAAAGAGAACACATTCCATATATGTTGTCTTCATTTACACTTAACTCTTCCATGTAGAATTTTGTAAGGTATGTTCAGAAATTTGTTGGATTTGGCATTTTTAAATATAAAAGACATATTGTCAGAAATAAATTAATATTCCTAGGAAGTTTAACTTTTACTCTAAATTTTAAAATAATCATTACAGATTCTAAACATAAAAATGTTTTATTGAAATATTTCAACTATAGCAGATATTAAAAAGAGATTGTGTAAAGCACATTACATTAATATGACTTGATTAATTTAAATACAGTATATATAGAATTTAAGATTAATTTATATATAATATATATAATATATATAATTAGATAACAATGTTTATATAGTTGTATATATTAGTGATATACATATTATATATATATATATATCCTTCTCATTGTATGTACTATTTATGTAAACAATATATAGGCTAACACCAGTTATCGTGAGGCTGTGTTTATCTTTGAGATTTATCAAATCTAACATAGAATGGGATTTCTGAATAGTTTTAATGCTTTAAATTTTGGATAGAGAAAATTTTCTTTTAAACTCACTAAGGATGTGTATCAGTCAGCATCTAATCAGAAAAATAGAAATAACTCTACATATTTCATCAGAGAGATTTAATATGGGACTCCAATATACTGGTTTCAAGAGGAGCTTATAGGAAGGGCTTATAGAGCCAGAGCTCAACCTCTGCATAAGTTGCCTTGTGGAGCTGGTGCCTCTGAGCTTGTACGGTGGAGCTGGTTCTGAAGCACAAAGTGCCAGAATGAAGAGCTATTGTTCAGGCAACTCAGACAAGTCTAATAAGCAAAACAGAAAGAATAAAATCCCTTCCCTCATCCTCCTGCCTTCAAACCTTTTCTCTGATGTCCATTACTAACTAAACATACAAATAAGAAATAGAGATTTGGGCTGCGCGTGCTGTCTCACACCTGTAATCCCAGCACTTTGGGAGGCCGAGGTGGGTTGATCATGAGGTCAGGAGATCAAGACCATCCTGCCCAACAGGGTAAAACCACATCTCTACTAAAAATACAAAAAATTAGCTGGGCATGGTGGCGAGCGCCTGTGGTCCCAGCTACTCAGGAGACTGAGGCAGGGGAATCGCGTGAACTGGGGAGGCAGAGGTTGCAGTGAGCCGAGGTTGCACCACTGCACTCCAGCTTGGCAACAGAGCAAGACTCTGTCTCAAAAAAAAAAAAATATATATATATATATATATATATTTTAGATTCACACAAATTTTTTTCTTAGCACAAGGCACTGAACACCAGATCCATGTCACTGCCTTTTGTTCTCTTGCTACATCCTAAAACAGACACTTTCCTTTCAATACACACATTCCTATTTGCACATAGCACTTATTTCAGCCACTGAAAATAAACACAGCATTATCCAAACACTCGATCTCAGTATGATCCAAATGTATTTTTCAGCTATAGGTAGTTGAAACATACATTCAGAAATGCAAAATATGGGGTTCTCAACAAAACCTGGTGCTCCAGAATTCACTTATAAAGCTCCGCTTTCTGCCAAAGTGATGGTATTCACCTAGGAGCAAGGAGGGTTCATCACCTGGATGCCCCACAGAGTTTGGTGGGGGGCAGTCTTGTCTTTGGCCACTTTTTCCTTCTTCAGCCTCCAAGAAATTTGAAGACGGCTTCCTTTGTTATTAAAGGAATACCTTACTACTTTTATTCTATATATGCGTGTATGATATCATATGCATATGCAGTCCATTTTACATAGTTATCTAAAATAAATTTACCTCTTAAATAGTAGATGGCTCCATTCTCAGCAGACTAACACAGGAACAGAAAACCAAATATGACATGTTTCTCACTCATAAGTGGGAGTTGAACAATGAGAAAACATGGTCACAGGAAGAACAACAACATACCCCAGGGTCTTTTGGGATGGGGGAGCAAGATGAGGGAGAGCTTGAGGACAAATACCTGATTCATGGGGCCTTAAAACCTAGATGACAGCTCAATAGGTGCAGCAAACTACCATGGCACATATATACCTTTGTAACAAACCTGCAGATTCTGTACATGTATCCCGGAACTTAAAATAAAATATAAATAAAGCAGAGCTTTTTCTAGAAAAAATAACAAATAGAAATCTTAATTGTCACCATTAGAAAGAGATTCTATTTTATTACAGCCATTCATTTTCAATCTATAAATAAAATCACAGCAAGTCCTAAAAAATAGTTGATAGCTCAAGATAATAACATAATCAAGTCCTAATTTTGTAAATTGTATTCTTCAGAAAGTGAAGTTTACAGGTATGGACAAAATGCTAAATTAAAAATGGAAATACAAATAGAATATGGCAAGTGTTACAAGTAAAGGGAGTTGGCTAGGGTTGAAGAAAAGGTGTTTTAAAATAATACTCTCAAGCAGAAATCCCAACTTTGCCACTTACTAGTGATGTACTTTTAGCCAAGATCTAGACCTAATTGAGCCCCAGTTTCCTTATTAGGAATATTACTATCTACTTCATAAAATTATTGTGCAGATTGAATGAGATTTTGTATGTAAAGGAATTTAGCCTAAGACCTGGAATATAGTAAATGCTCAAGAATACTAGAAGGTCAAAAACTTTCCTGGGCCATGTAAACACTATAGTTCTTTGACTAAATATGATAAAATGTCTCTGTTTCCTTTCAATCTATGTAAAACATACAAGAATTAAAATCCAGTTTTCTTTATGCCATAAGCTCAAGGCACATTGGTTCTTGCTGTGTGAAACTGTCTTTTTAAAGAATTATTGAATTATTTTAAAGTCATTTTGTAGAATATTTCTCTCTAGATGTTCCCCCATTTAAGAGAAATTTAGGAGAGGTAGATAGATGATGGAGAGAGGGAAATCTAGAAGAGAGTGAGCCAAAACCCAAAGAGCCCTTTTGACTGAACTATTTAAGCTACCCCTTCCCTGACACACTTTCTGGGTTCAGAATCCAGTGTGCTAATCATCACACCATGGAACCTCACAGTCCACACACACCTTCTGATCTCATGGCAGTGAGATAGCAGATGAAAACAAACAGTTTCCTTTAGGGCACATCATTCTATTTTTTCTAACCTACTTCCCCCTTACTTGTTCATTGAATCTGAATCTGGTAGACCAATTGCCATGGACACAATAGAAATAGATGATAATGCAACATGACCATTAATATTAATTTCTTTTTTGTGTTGTTGTTATTCCTCTGGGAATCTGAGGATACTACTTATTGTATAGAAAGCTTTAAAAGTTAAGACATAACTTAAAAGTTAGCTTAGAATTCTGACACGAATCTTTGTTCTTCTAGCTGTATTTGTTCTGTGTATAATCAAACACTTAGAGGCTAAAGCAGAAGAACTCAGGTCCTTCTCATAGGGCCTATTGAACAGTGTACATCTATCACCTGCACCCCCAGCAATTTTTAAGTCAACACATCTGTTAAAGCTCAGCTCAGAAGTCTCCTACTACCACGACAAGTTTTATCATTGCACTGCCTTGCCTTGTATGTAGGCCTGTGTCACACTTTCCTGGGCTTACTTTTTCACATCTGCTTCTCCCAGTGAACAATAAGCTACTTGAAGGTAGGGCGATGCCTCATTGAACTTAGTACTCCAGTACCTAGCTGTAACTATCACAGCAAGTATCAAACAAATACTCTATTTATAAATTAGTGGGCACAGTTCAAATGGCTGAATAGAAAGTCTGACACAGAATTGGGAAACAGGAATAATAAAGAACACCCGAATTGAAAAGAATATTGCCTGGCTGGATAAAAAGAGCCATAAACCTTAAATACAAATGGCAATTAGAATGTTTGTGAAGGTAAGTTGATAGAATCTCTGCCTTTTACTTATAAACAGATTTTTTTTGTGACTGTAATAACATTCCATGCTTAAGTGACGGTCAAGGTGATTATAGAATTGTTCCAATAGACCATGAAGAAAATAGAATATTGTTCAAAACAGTGATTAAGCAACTTTAAATTTCAACCACATTTTGCTGATTAAAATCTCTTAAAAGATAAAAATGGAATAAATAAAAGCATCAGACAACAAACAAACAAAATACACGTTTGTGCTGTATACAACTTAATGGAGCACCTGATATGATCTAAAGAATGAGTACACTGAGTAGAGTGATAGAATTATAAAAGTTACATGTTCCAAACTGAATCCGTTTGGGAACAAAGTGTAATCAACTTTTTATAAAATTCACAATTTCTTAGCTAGACATGGTAGGTTCTTTACAATGTACCTAACTCTCCCCCAGACTCTACTCATTGGTTCAACCTTATTTCCTTCCACTCTCCTGCAAACCTCAACAAAGACATCACCATTCCCTACCAGTCCTTTATGCAAATGCTATTGTATCCCTGCCACCCTTCAGCCCCTGCTTAAATGCCAGCCCTCCAGAGAATCTTCCCTGCCTCCCCCAGTGTGAGTGATTCCAGCATCTGTGCTCTAGCATTTAACCATGTCATATAATTCATCTCTCTGTCTCCACGATACGAAAAAGTGTATCCTTGAAATGAGGGGCCTCGTTATGGATGTGTTTATGTTTCTACCACTTAGCACCCTGCCTTTAAAGAGTATGTGTCCAGTGGATAAATTAAGGCTAAATGAGATTTTAGAAACCTTTAGAACTTAAAAACATGATTTGAGGAAATGAAATTTTTAAAGATTTGGATGTGAATGCGTTACATCAATTAAGACTTATTTGGGGGGAAAAAAGAGGAGAAAACTAGGCCCCGGCAAACAGCTGAAGCCTCAGAATGAGAGGGCAGACCTGGGCTGCATTGCAATTTTTGCCACAATATAAATCTTACTAGGTGATAAACCCAAGGAGATGCACAACAGAGCTTTCACAAATCAACATTTTCTCGGTATATGAAAGATCCATTTGGAGTTCAGGCCTACCAGTTCAATACCTTTTCCCTCAATAATCATAGCAAGTAGAAGGTATTTAACTTCATGAATTATAAAATGACAAGAAACATTTCTGTATTGGTTGTAGATTCAATCCCACAACAGGTTCAAAAGTTCAGAAGCAGCTAATACCCAAATTTATTATACTATGGGTTACTACAAGAGCAGCAGTTTTAAATAATATATACCCTAAATTATTGAAGGTAAGAAGCAACAGGTAAGAACATGGTCTTTTTAAGTATCCTCTTGTTTCTGAAAATGGTTTAGCACTTTTCAAATAGTCCTCAGTACAGTAAATAATAAAATAATATACACTTTAATATTAGTGAATAGCTGCTTGGCATTTTTTTTTGTAAATAGATATTTTATGTACTATTTTCTATAAATGTAATAATTATAATTGAGTACTTATTGAATGCTTATTCTTTGTCTGGAAGAAACGCTTTAAAATATTAACTACTCAAATTTTGCAATCATATAAAGTAGTTTTTGTTATCAACCTCATTGTACAGATAGGAAAACTATAGAAGGGAGAGCACCAAAAACAACTCATTTTTATTTTCATTTCAAAATCTAAACTTACTCTGTTGCTTTGCCTGGAAAGTTTTCTCCTCTTCAATTTGCTGCTCTATTCTATGCTCTCACCAAGAATAACGTGACTCTTTCATGCACTTTCCGACATTCTCTAATTTTCTAGCCTAATTTGGCTCCTTCTTTGCAATTATTCACTCATTTATTATTTTATTCATACATCGAAACATCCACCCAACCATCAGACCTTTACTAGGTTTTGTTATGTGAAAGGCTATGAGAGTTGCTGGAGATTTTGCATTAGTTTATATGCTGATTTGTGTTTTTGCTTCACATAATGATTTTGTCTCCCTAATTTGATCATAAACTGCTTGAGGGTACATACATCAGCTCAAAGGCTAAATGAGTTAGGAGATGACAAAGGATAAATTCTAAAGTATAGGCAGGGTCCAGGAAGTCCAAAGGAGAACTACAGCAAGAGAAAGTGTTTGGGGAATTAGGAGATTCTTCTGTACTATTCAGTTTTTCAGAGTGGTCTATAAGATGAAGAATAAGAAAAGACAATTGCCTTTGGGTAGAGTTAGCTGGAGTTGTAAACAGAAGTGCTCAAAGAAGCATGTGACGTGAAAGTGAGAAGCAGCCTGATACAGAGCTATCAGGAGTGATCTTGCCTAAGACCCACTGGTGAGTGCCTCGTACTTACAAGCACTCAATTCACAATTTTAAAAGTAATAATAAGCAAAAAAAACATTGCTATCTAAGCAAGTACTTCTGGAAGATGGGTTTAGCTTAATGAAACTTCAGTTTAAGGCCTCTGGGTAATAGTATTTACTGAACTTTTACTAAAACCTAGTGTGATTTTTATGTATCAACTTGTGTGGGCCACAGATGCTCAGACATTTGGTCAAACATTATTCTGGGTGTGTCTGTGAGGTTGTTTTTTTGGATGAGATTAACATTTGAATCTGTAGACAGAGCAAAGCAGATTGCTTACCCTAAAGTGGGTGGGTTTTATCCAATGGGTTAAAGACCTGAACAGAATAAAAAGGCTGCCCTTCTCCTAGTTCCTGCCTTTGGACTCAAACTGAAACATCAGCTTTTTCTAGGTCTCAAGCCTGTTTCCCTGCAGACTGTAACTACACCATCAGCCATCCTGGGTTTCCAGCTTGCTCTCTCACTTTGGGACATGCCAGCCTCCATAATCATTTGAGCCAGTTCCTTATTTTCTCTCCCCTTGCCCCACACAAACCCACACACAAACATACACACATCCTATTGGTTCTGTTTCTCCGGAGAACCCTGACTAATACAGCATGATATGGACTTTACACACAATTTGTCTATTAATCTTGA
This sequence comes from Sapajus apella, assembly GCF_009761245.1. NCBI lineage: Eukaryota > Metazoa > Chordata > Mammalia > Primates > Cebidae > Sapajus > Sapajus apella. The sequence goes on from NW_022437062.1 coordinate 4,566,430, forward strand.
TACCAGCTTATGAGGTTGGTCCTATTGTTAGTCCCACTCAGGTAAGGAAACTGAGGCATGGTATGTTTAAGTAACATCCTAGCAGGCAAAAAAGCAAAAATTTAAACTAAAATCTCATTCCAGGTGGAAAACCTTTATCCACAATGCACACTTCTGCCCCAAAAGTGATTTCTTGTGCCTAGAAAGTAGTATCAGTCATGGGGATAAAAGCCAGATTGTAGAGGTGTTACGAGCTTGATGAGGAAATGAAGGCAGTAGCTTTAGATCTTTCATTCAAGTATTTGGCAGCAGAAAATAGAAAAGAAGTAAGGTGCTAATTATAAAAGGAAATAAGGTCAAAGGATGAATATTTCAATGCATGAGAACCTGTAAATATTAGAAACTAAAAAGATGCAGAGAAAGGATCTCAAGAATTTCTATGGTTGGGAAGAAGCTGCCACCTTCCTTTCTCTATGAAAAAAAAGGAAAATAATCCCAGTCATGCTTCTGACCTCTAGGCAAATACCAGGTTACTTTCTGGGCCATTTAAATGTATCCTTCATTCCTAGCTGCCAGACAGTATTTCCTTGCCTTGCTGATGAACAAGGCTCTCTGACAGATATTGACCAAATATAGTTGCTTTTTCCTTTCATCACCATTCAATTTGCTTAAATAAAAAGTCCAATGAAAAATGACTTCCTTGAATATATCTACACAGCATCTCTCCTCTCCTGTTATTTTTGGATGTCCCTCTGGAGTGATTTGGTTATATGCATGTAACTCCCCATTCACCACGTCTAATATGCAAGTCTTAAATTTTTAAAATTGCCCAGGCAGTCTATGGACAGCACAGTGCAGGTCGTCCGTTTGTGACTTGAAATCTGATACTCTGAATCGAAAGGAATTAGTCATCATATCCATCTCTATTGCATTTCGTGTCTCCTTTTCCTCCCCGTCATTCACCAGACAGTAATGTTCTCCGATCAAATATTCTCTATAAATTGAGAGAACATTTAGCTGATTTATGGGGCTTTTAGCTATTATATACTTACCTATTCAATAAAAGTAAGTACTTACATCACATGACACATATGCTACCTTCACAATATAAGATCTTTCCTTCAAGGGATTCAGGCATCAAATTGTAATGAGATTTCTTGTAGCTAATACATCACTTAAGGGCAAACTGACATTCTGAATCTATTTCTTTTTTTTTTTATTTTCATCAGTGGAATTCAGATCATGGCAATCTTTGTAAGGTTCCTAAAATTATTAAGATTTTTATTTTTTAATGTAAATCTGTTGAATAAATTAGAGTAACAATTTAGTTTTGCACTTAAGGGAGAAAAAAGGCTACTGACTTGGTCTTCTTTCAAAATTGCCAATTTGCAGAGCCAGAAGCAGAGTAAATGCTGCCAGTGCATACATGCCCTGAAAAAATCTTGAGGGAAAATATATCTTATACTGATCTAATTTTTCCTTATCAATAAATCAACAATTAATGAATATTTACTTTGTATAAACCTTTGAGTAACAAAGAAGTGTAAGACATAACCAACTGTATATTCTTTGAAAGTCCATCTAATTCAGAGTTTCTCAGTGTTGGTACTGTTGACGCTTTGAGCATTCTTTGTTGTGGGGGGCTATCTTGTGCATTGCAGAATGTTTAGCAGAATCCCTGGCTTCTACCCACCAGAGGCCAGTGGCACTCTCCCTTCTTGTGACAAACAAAAAATGTCTCTAGACATTGCCAATAGTCCCCTGGAAGGCAAAGTACAGGTTGACTAGACCCTGTTCATCCTTATTTGCCTTCTGGTCACTTTAATCTCTGTAGCTTTTGGTTCCTGATCTGGAATGTTCTTTACTCCTTGCTGCAAACCCAACTTTGTACATATGTAAAGACAAATAATTACCATTTATTAAATGGCTACTCCCTGCCAGGTATGGAGTTAAGTGTTTTACATATATGACCTCAGGTACTCTTATTCCCACCTGTAAAGCTCTGAGAAGTTAAGTAATGTGACCAAAGTCATACAGGCTGTATGTGGCAGAATGAGGATTTGAATTCAGTTCCACTCGACTATAACTCCTAAGTTCTCAACCATAAGCACAGTGTGTTACATAATCACTCATCACTTTGTATATCTGGTGTTAAGTGGAAGATGAGTTAATACCACAGAGGAAGGAGAGTTTATTCTTTGGAAGTGCCTTCCCTCCAAATATTATGTCTGGAAATTAACTCTTCTCAAGAGTAAGTTTCATAATCCATGAGTTGTTCACTGTGAAGAGAAATAGCCAAAAACGGTGACAAAGAGAAGCTGCAAATTTACATGTTGAAGTTAAGAACAAAAAGTCCATGCAGAACATTAGTTGGCTGATAAGTAAACCCAGAGGGCATGGGAAAGACCCACTACTGGTAAGGGAGGTAAAAAATGTAACCCCCAGAAAGGACCCAATGATGGAGAGAGACTGACTGTGAGTAACTTGAGGAAAAACATCAGTTCCCAGCAAGGAACCATAATGAAAAATGAAATTTCTGCCTATATTATCAGGAATTAATTGAGTCTACAATATTTTCTTGTATTGAATTTAATCAATTTTTATATGTAAAACAATTTGTCATTTTGCCTCATCTAAGCTAATTTGTTTGTATTTAATATCTTTATAAATGGCTTGATTTAAGGTATTATTAGACCAGAAATGTCACAATGTGAGCAAAAAAGTTTGAAAGAGACTGTGTGTGCAAGATAGGGTTTCTTTTGATGTTTTGAAGGTTATCTATTACATAATAAGCAACTTACACAATTTGTGCTCAAAATGGGACAGAGTTTGCTTACTGCCTGATTAATAATATCACATCAGACACTGTGGATAAAGCAGAAAATGATTATAACACCTAGCCCCTCAAAAACTTAGAATCTAGTAGGGTAATTAAGATACCTTGACAAGCAGCTATAATGTAATGCAAAATGTGATATGTGCAATATGTATTCTAAAAAGGATTTCAGAGATTCGAAGGAGAGGGCACATTTAGTTTTAATATCACAGAAGATTTCTGGAAAAGAACGCATTTGAAATGTATCTTAAAAGAGTGAGCTATAAAGTGTAAAGAGGAGATGGAGGAAAAGATGTCATTTTAGGTAGGGGGGCAATGTAAGCAAAAGTATGAGAGTGGGAAGGGATGTTGTTGGGATCTTTTTCAATCAATAGTTATAGGTAGCGTAGGATATTTCAACACATTTTCTTGAGCACCACCTCTGTGCCAGGCAATGTAATGTGCTCTGGTGAAATAAGGCTGGATAAAACGTAGGCCTGTGCTCAAGGAACAGGGAGAGCTAAGAAAAGCTCTTTGAGGACAGACCATGGGGAGCTTTGAATCTGACCTCCAGACTAAGAGATCTGCATAATACTTAACCATTTAAAGTTTCAGACAGGGACCCCTGTTGTAATATAACCAGAATTATATTTTAGGCAGACGAATTTCATAGACAAATAAATATAGGAACATAGAGAGAATTTTTAGGAGGTTATCATAGTGGTCCAGGAAAAAGATAGTGCAAGAATAGAAAACAGATTTATAAGTGAGAATTTCAGCAGGAGAGATCATCAGAATTGGGCATTTGATTTGTTGACATATATGTGTTGGCAGTGGTTTATCCTTTTCAGTCTAAGAAGCTAAATTTATCTGCTTTTTAAAGCATGAGAAAATCTGATTAAATAGTTGTCTTCACCATTGTCTGTATACACAATTATACTAAAAACAAGTTGATAGATGTATTTCAGGAACAGTGTTGGGAGGCTATGATCCTTGGCTCAAAAAGAAAACTGAAGGACTAAAATAAAGATTTTTCTGGCAATTCAAAAAAGCTTTGAACATGACAGTTTTTTTAAAAAAATTTAAAGCCACAAAGCGTAATAGAATTAAAACGCCTGGATTATCTGGATCACTTACATTCTAGAAATTGAGTCAGTAGAATTGATATGATTTCTCTCTTCCCTTTGCATATTTATTTTAAAAATAATGTAATGCAAACAACAAAAATCTACAGCACTTAATTTTTCAAATATTTTTAAGAAGAAATTAGCTTAAGGAATCTGCCCTGGCATACTGAACCTGTATACTGTAATCATCAAGAAATTTCTATTCTTTTCCTCTAACACTGCAAAAATAAACAAAATTTGCACTCTTAATATCAACATCTAAAAAATGAGGCTGCCAGAAATAACATTATCAATGCCAGTACTGTATCAATACAGTGCAGGCACACTGAATGTCAGCCAACTGGGAGAAAACCTCCTTTCAACAACATCCCCAGCCCAGTTCCAGCACAACCCCTGTCACAGCCAAGAGCAAGACTCTATAAAGACATATCCTAATCTGCAGTATGTCTGCCAGAGTCTGAAGTCCCATGGATTAAATTTACACCCTGGAAATTTTTCTTAAGAGGTACCGCCTTTTATGACAGTTGATAGAACCAGAGGGCACTGATGAAAACACTGCAAAAGGAAGAGTCTGTTGTCACTTGAGGTTGTCTGGTGATCCCAATAGGAGAATTAAGATATGACTGGTTTATAAATAGCATTCCTTCACAGATCAATAGATGATGCCAAAAGAATCAGTCAATCCAAGGAAGCAGCTGATATCACCTGAGCTTGGTATCATGTAGCTTGAACAGTGGGTGAAATTTTCTCCCTACTTTTCATCAGGGTGGTGTAGTCAAGGATAACTGAGGCAAGAACAAATTATTCAGCATTCAGGTATTGTCTAGGAGAATGTTGCAGGTGTCTATCCATGCAAGCCAGTTTTCCTAAATATCATGGAGGAAACCTTGAATTTAGTTCAAAAGCCTTTCCCTTGTTCTAGGTGAGTCTACATTTAGGCAACAAAAAGTTATTTGAATATTAGTTTTTAATGCAGAATAAAAAGAATTAAGAAGAATAAAGACAAGTCTTAACTTGGGGGTGGGGAGGGAGAGAAGAGAGTGATTAAAAAGTGAATGTCTTATGATTTTTAATAGAAATGTATCTAAATTAAATTTTGGAGCCACATAAGGACATATTCAATATTAAATCCATGTTTCAGAGGTGAAGGCAGGCAGATCACTTGAAGGCAGGAGTTCAGCCCGGCCAACATGGTGAAACCCTGCTTCTACTAAAAAATACAAAAGATAGCCTGATGTAGTGGCTCATGCTTGTAGTCCCAGCTACTCAGGACGTTGACGCAGGAGAATACCTTGAACCCGGAGACGGAGGCTGTAGTAAGCCGAGATCGTGCCACAGCACTCCAGCCTGAGTGACAGAGTGAGACTGTCTCAAAACAAAAAAATCCATGTTACAGAGGTGAAGGTTTAAACTCAATTTTATTGAGTATGCATTTGATTTTAAATCCCTACATGTGAGTAGTGGCTATTGTCTTGGACAGTTCTGGTCTAGGCAATGCCAATTGTTAAACATTAGACAGGTGGTCCTGAATAAAGGTAGGAGAATGTGGGCAATCTTGCAAAGCCTTTTGCTGATTGTCTTCTGCATTTGGTTGGACCATTCCGACCATAGGCACATATTTGCGTAATTTATTTAAGTAGAATTTCATAAGCTAGGGTGGACTCTGGAATTTGAAAACCTTAAATAGCTAGATGGATGTTTCATTTTTAAAGCTTATGAAGTAGAAGTCATGTTTAAGAAGTCATATAGACAGTTATTATTTGGCTAAGTGAGAGCTTGAGAAAGATTGTTATTATTAACCCAAATGCATTTCCTTTCTATTGCCCCAGGTTAGAGAGAAAAATGCATCTCTTGCCTATATCACAGGTGGCAGTATATCATATCACAGATGGTGTCCAAAGAAAAAATCAGTTTGTGTCTCAAACTGATTTGTGATAGTAAAATAAAAGTTATAAATAGGAAAAAGAACTCAGAATGCTTTTTTCCAGGAAAACTTAAAATTAGATTCCAACAGCAGCCACAGAAACCAAATCAACCTCTCAATGATATTATTACATAATACCAGGAATGATATTTCAGTGTGACATAATACAACTGTACTAGAAGTTAAAATATTGAAATATTTTTTATATTCGATAATTAGCCACTGACTTACCCTAAACCCTCACAACCTTTTCCCTTATGTCTTCCAGGAGAGAATCCATAAACTAAAGGATTCAAGCCTGGACCAGCAAAAGGTTGTCTGGACTTGAACCACAACAGGCATTTTTCATTAATGGTCACTGCCTATGCTGTGTTGGTTGCCAAATAGTTTCCATCTTATCCCTAGCATGTTCTTCCTACAGAAGTATTGTACTAGAAGGTATGTTAACTGTGGAACATATACAGATGCTCCTTGACTTATGATGGGGTTACATCCTGATAAACACATCCTAAGTTGAAAATACCATACATCAAAATGTGCTTAACACTCCTAACCTGCTGAACATTATAGCTTAGCATAGACTATGTTAAATGTGCTCAGAAGACTTTCATTAGCCTATAGTGGGGCAAAATTATCTAACACAAACCCCATTTTATAATAACATGTTGAATATCTCATGAATTTATTGAATACTGTACTGAAAGTGAAAAACAAAATGGTTGTATGGATAGTCAAAGTAGATTTCTACTGAATGCACATTATTCTGCCTCATCATAAAGGTGAAACATCATAAGTTGTACCATCCTAAGTCAGGGACCATCCTTACTTGATTTCTGGAAGATCACAAGCTTTTAAAACTGAGTAGCAAAAGTGTAGACGTGTATAGAAAACATGTTTCTATCCCAGATTCTAAGGTATATGCCCAAGTACAAGGCTAACTGCCATGTTGTTAAACTGTCAAATACATACAGGCTTATGGTCTCTAAAACCATACTTTGAGTAGCTGGGTCCCAGCAATATCCATTTGCTTCTGGGTGAGGTGGTGTTCTTCTCCACCTTTGTGTCTGATAAGTAGAACCTACCACTGAAAAGGTTTTCATAGGTTAAATTACAGTGAATTACTAAGGGCAACCTAAAAAAGGGGACAAATTCCCATCAATGACAGACTAGATCAAGAAGATGTGGCACATATACATCATGGAATACTATGCAGCCATAAAAAGGATGGGTTCACGTACTTTGCAGGGACATGGTGAAGCTGGAAACCATCATTCTCAGCAAACTAACACAAGAACAGAAAACCAAACACTGCATGTTATCACTCATAAGTGGGAGCTGAACAATGAGAACACACAGACACAGAGGGGAACATCACACAACAGGGACTGTTGGAGGGAAGGATAGCAGGGGGTGGGGGATAGGGGAGGGAGAGCATTAGGAGAAATACCTAATGTAGATGATGGGGCAATGGATGCAGCAAACCACTATGGCATGTGTATACCTATATAACAAACCTGTACATTCTGCACATGTACCCCAAAACTTGAAGTACAATAACAAAAATAAAATAAAAATAAAATATAAAAATGGGGAAGTATATTCTCCTAGAGCCCTGTTTTTCTAAGAAGCATTTTTGGTGGGATTATATAGTTTGGATGTGTTGTTTCAGATATGAAGATGATCCTTAATTTTTAATCCTAAAAAACTGGGAGAAGATCATTAAAGAGAAAATTGATACGTTAAAAACATTTTAGCTTTAGTGCCCTATATTTTTCTAACTTCTCTGAGTTTCACCAAATTCCAAACTTCTCAGCTGTATATGACAAAACCTGTTTTAACGTTATTTGTTAGATAAACCTATGATGGGTGTTTTAAACAAGTCATAAAATCTTTTGGCTCAATTCTGATAGTTATAAATTTTTAATTAGTCCCTAATCTCAGAACATTTACATAAAGAATTACGTGATGTAACTAAAATGTTTTTAGATTTGAGCTGGTCTTTTGCCCTTCTGCTCCTTGGAAAACCAAAGTAACATTGCATACTACAATGTCAACTCTATCTTGTGTATACTTATTCTACAAATGTACATTTATTTGCCAATAACATATTCTCTAGCCTTTCATTACCATAGAAGACATAGAGATAATATATCATATGCATTTAAATAGCAATTGTCAAATGGCCATACTGCCTAAAGTAATTTATAGATTCAACATTATCCCCGTCAAGCTACCATTGACGTTCTTCACAAAACTGGAAAAAACCACTTTAAACTTCATATGGAACCAAAAGAGAGCCCGCATAGCAAAGACAATCCTAAGCAAAAAGAACAAAGCTAGAGGCATCATGCTACCTGACTTCAAACTATACTACAAGGCTACAGTAATCAAAACATCAAGGTACTGATACCAAAACAGAGATACAGAACAATGGAACAGAACACAGGCCTCGGAAACAACACCACACATTTGCAACCATCTGATCTTTGACAAAGCTGACAAAAACAAGTGATGGGGAAAGGATTCCCTGTTTAATAAATGGTGTTGGGAAAACTGGCTAGCCATGTGCACAAAGCAGAAACTGGACCCCTTCCTGACACCTTACACTAAAATTAACTCCAGATGGATTAAAGACTTAAACATAAGACCTAACACCATAAAAACCCTAGAAGAAAACCTAGGCAAAACCATTCAGGACATAGGCATAGGCAAGGGCTTCATGACTAAAACACCAAAAGCATTGGCAACAAAAGCCAAAATAGACAAATGAGATCTAATTAAACTCCAGAGCTTCCGTACAGCAAAAGAAACAATCATTAGAGTGAACCAGCAACCAACAGAATGGGAAAAAATTTTTGCAATCTACCTATCTGACAAAGGACTAATATCCATAATCTACAAAGAACTAAAGCAGATTTACAAGAAAAAAAAAACATTCAAAAGTGGGCAAAGGATATGAACAGACAGCTTTTCAAAAGAAAACATATATGAGGCCAAGAAACGTGAAAAAATGCCCATCATCACTGGTCATTAGAGAAATGCAAATCAAAACCACATTGAGATACCATCTCACGCTAGTTAGATTGATGATTATTAAAAAATCTGGAGATAACAGATGCTGGAGAGGATGTGGAGAAATAGGAATACTTTTACACTGTTGGTGGGAGTGTAAATTAGTTCAACCATTGTGGAAGACAGTGTGGCGATTCCTCAAGGATCTAGAAATTGAAATTCCACTTGACCCAGCAATCCCATTACTGGGTATATACCCAAAGGATTATAAATCATTCTATTATAAAGACACATGCACATGTATGTTCATTGCAGCACTGTTTATAATAGCAAAGACCTGGAACTAACCCAAATGCCCATAAGTGATAGACTGGACAAAGAAAATGTGGCACATACACACTATGGAATACTATACAGCCATAAAAAATGATGAGTTCATGTCCTTTGCATAGGCATGAATTAATCTGGAAACCATCATTCTCAGCTAACTGACACAAGAACAGAAAACCAAACACCACATGTTCTTACTCATAGGCTGGTGTTGAACAATGAAAACACATGAGCACAGGGAGAGGAACATCACACACTAGGGTTTGTTGGGGGTTAGGGGGTTAGAAGAGGGATGGGGGACAGGAGGTTGGGGAGGGATAACACTGGGAGAAATGTCTGATGTAGGTGATGGGGGATGGAGAGCAAACCACCACAGCATGTGTGTACCTACGCAATAATCCTGCAAGATCTTCACATATACCCCAGAACTTAAAGTACAATAAAAAAATAAAAATAAATAGCAGTTGTGTTAAGAAATGAACTGTGCTTCACATTTTGTGTAGTTATATGTTTTAATTTGTCTTACATACTATCACCTTGTGGATTCTGGGACTCTGGAACTCAGTTAATTAATATGATTTAGATAAAGGCATCCCAAAGAAAATAAAGTATACCACTATTAACACCATAATCAATGTTAAGTGGGATTTTCCACTGGGGTATCATGGAACATTTTCTTGGCCCTAAAATGATGAGTGTTATTTTTTTTTAAGAAAGCCAGAATTCTAAATAACAAGGAAGGATACTAGATACAATATTTATCTTTTCCTTTTACTTTCAAGTAATTACTTTGCTTTATGACCTTGCCAGCTGGACCACAACCAAGCTTGTTACACAGAGTCTGTCTAAACTAATTCATCTTCTCTACTGGAAAGGGTTATGAACTGTCCCCAGTCACGACACTTTCAGAAGACAAATTTGGAAAAGCCTCTTCAAGAGATCACCATCAGTTAGGAAGAGTTGGTGCCTCTCAAAGACTGCTCCCTTCGATACCAGTCACCTAAAAGAGTAGAGCCAATTTTCTTCCTCTGTTGTCAATCATCTATAACACATCACTGCAACATTAAAGAGAAAGAAGGTATTCCTTTGCTTAGATCTGTGTGAACATAATCATCAGAGAGCAAATATGTGGTGAAGCAGAATTTAGCACATCAAATTCCTGACAAGCAATAAGATTGGCTACCCTTAATCAGAAACAAATAAAACAATGTAAAACGTCATCAGCATCAGCAAAACTATCTCACATCTTGAGATTCTTTAGATACATTTTTATCTCTAAAATTTGGAAGATGACCTAAAGTTCTAAAAACATTTACATGAAGTCTGAACTAAAGGTTCAGAGAAGCTGAATTTGGAGATTCCAAATGGGAAAAAGCAAGGAAGTTAAGAGGACCTGATTTTAGTCCCAAGGACCTCACTAACTAGAAGTGGGAATTAGGCACTTTATTTCTTTGAGCTTAATTTTCTTTATCTGCTAAATGAGAATAAGATTATTCATCTTCTACATAAAGGCTAGTATGAGATTTGGGGGAATATGTGTAGCTCCCTGCTTCTCCAATAGACTGCACATACTCCTGGTTGCAAGGTCCTTGAAACCATGGGATACAAACATTGCATCTTCCTAGAGCATCAGTTTTACTATAAGATTTTGTATGATAGTGGAAATAGTCCTGAATTTGTTTTTTTTGTTAAAATAAACATAGTTATATCATGGATTTTGCATGAATTGTTAAGATAAAAAGTAAATTTTTTAAAAAAAATTAGGGGAACTTCTTTGGCCCACACTTTAGGAACTCCAGCATTAAACATTCATTTCTGTCTGCTGTTTGTGATTCTTAACTGCGAAAGTTTGATAAACCCTGTAAATGAAAGCATCTTAAAACTTAAAAGCTGTCTACTAACGCATGTTCTTTATAGCAGTCTCATTAGTAATTTTGTCAAGTAAGGGAGCATCCTTAAAAACTGTTTTTATCTAGCATCTCTCTTTTATGCAGAACTACCAGTTTGTTCTTCTGTTTGAAATGTTTATCATCATCTTATGTATCCATGTACATATTTCCTTTTATTACACCCATTCCTCAGTAAAACAAGTAGATCTGAGAAAGGAAAATTGAGTACTCCCCAGAAATAAACAGATTGATGAATAAACACTGGCCACACCAGCCCAGGTTCCCCTGGTTGGAGCTGAGCGGCAGATGGGGTATGGTCTCTAACCGGCCGTGTTCAGGTGCCCCCTATATCTCCCATTTTGGCTATGATCATCATCTGCATATGCATTCCAGCCTCACTTTTCTAATGGATGCAGAATAGTTTTAACTAAGCACCATGACGATTTCAACCAAATGAACAGAAATTCTGTAGATTGTGTCCTGTATTGAAAAGATAGTGATATTTGCTTTAGTGCTTCCAATATAAACTCAAACTCCAGGGATAACAAACATGTGAGAAGCAAGAATCATTTGCATTATAATGCAAGCCTAGTAAAAAACCCATGGCCTATCTCTAGCCAGTTTACAAAACTTTACAGAGTGCATTCCATAAATTAATTTCACTTTTGATCATGTCATATTTTTTCTACTCTAATTTTTTTTACTCTGATTTCTTCACCACTTTTTATGTTACCTTGTAATGTGTGTGCATGTGTTATATGTACTTGGAAGCAACCTTGTATATGTGTGTGCATGTGTGTACTTGGAAGCGATCTTGAATAATGCAATAAATACTATTTTTTATTATTTTACCTATATAGACTACACTATGGTTAGAGTGAATGAAGAAGATACAGTGAAATTCTTATTAGTAGCTTTCTCCAGATCATGATTTTACTCAAAATTCCTTTTCCCACAGCCACACATAGTAAAAGTTACCTTGCAGAATCTTCATGTAATATTTGTATCTGTTTGCTGAATACTACTTTAAAACAGGAACTTTACTGGGGTTTTTTGCATAGATTATTTTGTGTAATCCTCATAGATAACCCCATTTTAGATGAAAAAACTATGATTTGCAGTCATTTTCAGTCCTCTTAGCATCAGTCAAAATTCTCCCTGGCTCTATGTTATTCCCAGGAAAGCAAAAATAATACCATTAGAAGATTAATAACAATAATAGCAAGTTGAGTACCTACTGTGTGCCAGCTGTAGGTATACAGTGTTGACCTGGCTACATCTGCTATTTTACTTAATTCCTACAGCAAACTTGAACAGGCCCTGCTCCTTTTATAGCTAGAGATTCTTGGATAAAATGAGGTTCCATGACCTGTACAAGGCCACTTAGCTACCAAGCATTAGAACCAAAATTACAGATCAGGTCTGCCCGTTCTAGTGCCCAATATAACATTCTTTAATTGCAGCAACTAGTTCTTCATTGTTCATAATTTGCAGGTAGCATGTCACTCTGATAATTTCTTTTCTAAGCTAATTTTCTGCTTGCAAAAATTCTCTTTATATATTCTCACCTCCAATTTTTTTTAAAAAAGGTAACAAAATAAGAGAGGAGAAAAAATTGACAGAGGAGAGCATAAGTGAATTTAAAAGAAGAAATCAGGCTAGGAACAATTTGGCTGGGATTCCTGCTTATTTGTTGGTAACTCACCTTTGTAAAGTGGCCATATGTTCTCTCCCGACTAGCACGCAATAACAAGGGGAACGAGCCACTCCCAGCCCCCTTAGCTGGCCTGCTTCTCATTTCGGTCCTCTTCAGTCTACAGGCATCGCTTACTGAACAGCTGTAATTATGCTATTAATAGCAGTACGTATAGTTAAAAAAAAAAATCCCAGACACATGTGACTACTGTATTGTTGGCTCATCTGGCTAAATCTCATACTGAGTAAGGCTATGGTAGCTGGAGAAAAAAAGTCGCTGTCTGCCACTGCAGTTCCCAAAGGCCAACATTCTGAATGTATCTATAGTGGGACATAGAAGTGATGAAGAACAACTGTGGAAAGAATGTTAGTGACGTGAAGGTTCAAGCTGAGGAGATTCCTGTTAACCCCAGACCACTGTTTGTATGTGCAGTATGGGAAATCTTTAGGTCTGCAGGTGATTCAACTCCAGGTTTGGTTCAGTGGGTTCCTATTGATCCGTTACTTCTAAAATCACTTTGAATTCTGCTGTTTAGTTTAGTTTATTATCCTATCTCTTTCCCTCCTCTTTGCCAACACTAGTTAACTAACCTAAAATTTTCTGACTTAACCCATCAGGCAAAGCCAGAGATCCAAACTAATGAGTCTCAGAAATGTGAATTTCATTAAATGTTGAACAGGACACTTTCAATCAGCTTGGAAGCTTCTGGGAATCATGAGCTTGGGTTGGGAGTGTTCTCCCAACTTAACCACACTCAGATATTTACTGCGGCCAAGCTAGAACAAAAGTTTTTGTTTTGTTTTATTTTATGCACCAAATTTTTCTGGAACAGAGAAGTTAAATGAGTAGAAATATGTAATGGACATTAATGGTGTGAATTTTTTTTCTTGTCCTGTATTGTTTTCCAGTTGTTTCACATATTTCTATCTTTTTTTCAATTAGTAAGTTGGAAAGTGAAAGAAAAACAAGGGCTTTGTATTTATTATCCTTTATTCACAACACTTTAATGTAATCTATTTTAATTTCTAATATTTCACATATTGATAGAAGCTGTTACATTGTAACTGTTGTTCTTCCCAAATGCTTATGGTGGTGATTGTGAGCCATCTTCCCATTTACCCTGATGCCTCTGACAGTGTGTGTCTGGCCTGGAACTACAGAGATGCCTTGGAAGTCATTTGGTCTCACAAGTGTGTGGTGTGTTTCTTTGCTGGTCACACCAATGACGGTGGCTACTCTGAGGATCCTTTTGGTGTATACCACGTCAACCTAGAAGGGGTTATTGAAACAGCTCCAGACAGCCAAGCTTTTGGCACAGTTCCCGTCTATCCTGACAAAATGCTGTTGAAAGGGAGAGGCAGAGTTCCAGGCAGAATTATGAATTACAAGAAAGAGGCTGGGAGTGGTGGCTCACGCCTGTAATCCCAGCACTTTGGGAGGCCAAGGTGGGCGAATCACCTGAGGTCAGGAATTCAAGGCCAGCTTGGCCAACATGGTAAAACATCGTCTCAAAAAGGAAAAAAAAAAAAAAAAAGATTTTGGTAAGAACAACAGTTATAATGTAACAGCTTCTATCAGTATGTGAAATATTAGAAATTAAAATAGCTTACATTAAACCGTTGTAAATAAAGGATAATAAATACAAAGCCCTTGTTTTTCTTTCACCTTCCAACTTTATAAATGTGTGCTTTATAAATAAGTAGTTACCTTGAATTTTTAGGCTTCTGAAATGTATATCTATAGGTGACATTTGCTATCATATTTTCACCGGATAATTGATAGTGGGATAATTCTACAGTAATAAAAGCCTTTATCAAACTCTCATGTGTGTCTGCCCCCTTTTGGAAGAGATGCACTCCCCTCTTCAATAGTACTAGCTAAAATACTTAATCAGGCTGAAAAGCTAAATATGTTATTTAACTGCATGAACTGGGTATTTGATTCTGTCTTTTATAGTACCCTCAAGACTGGTTTAGGAATTCTAAGAGTGTAAAGGAGTCAACCTCACACTTAGTATTATTCAGTAACTCACCTAAAATGCTGCTTCTTTGAGCACACAGACTATGGATATTCTACAAGTTTTACAGTCATATAAACCGGCACATGTAATTGCTTTTTAATGCTTAATATAATGAATGTGTAATCAAGAGGTAAGTGGTAGATTTCAAGATAAATAGCTAGAAAGAAGGATTATGGAATTTCATTTACAAAATGGAAAAGATAGATCAAAGACAAAAATGATCACCCAGATGAGAAAAAGCAAAAAAGTTAGAGTGAAAAATAAGCATAAATGTACTTAATGTGTGGAAGAATAAGTCACACACAAACTATCCAAATGTCCAAAGAGGACAACAGAAGAAGTGGAAATCATGCGCAAGTTCTATTAATGTGCTGTGGTCCACTTAGGCATTCTAAGTGGACATTACAAATACTTACATGCATACATAATACATATGAATAATACCATTTAGCAATTATTTATCTATTCATGTTTGGGGACTCAGATCTTTAAGCTTGTCTAGTATGTCCTAGTGCTTTAGTGGGATTTAGTTACATATTTACTTAGCCGTTCTACTACGAGGAAAAGTTGGTAGGAGGTTGAGTTTGTGCTACATTCGTCTGTGTATTGCCAGCATGTGGCACAAAGCCCAGAACATCAACAGCAAGATTAAAAATAAACTTAAATAAATGAAGAAATAAGTGGATGAATAAATGAATGAATTAAAAAGCATCTTAAGAAATTGGAAAACTAAGAATAGAGGTTAATAGCTGATTACTATCAATCTAGTTGGCCTTGAAATTTTCCTCGTACATCAGTAAGTTGGTTGACCTTAACATACCATCCATGACCTAAACTAATTTTAACTTGATTCTTTGTTAACTAGCATGCAACTTTTGCCCTCAATAAAGACAAATAGTAAGGTATCGATTCCAGGATTTAGGAGAAAAATATTTTTAAAAGCTATATAAAGAGTAATTCCTTTCTCTAAGACTGCTTTAAGTCTGCACAAGAGAACTCATAACAAATTAAAAATAGCATGTCAACAAAATTAAACATATGTTATGTTTTATTTACATGTACTAAAATTTACATGGATACAAAAATAAAAGAGAATGCAATACATTAAACCAGTAACACTAATTGCTTTGAAGTAGTGGAATTATGAGCTATTTCTACAGTTTTTACAATAATCCAGGTTTTTTATGATCAGGTAAAAAATTAATTTTAAGAATAGTTGTTAAAATGCAAAGTTTCATTAAGCTCTATATAGCAAAATACTAGTGATTATGAAAAGACTGACTTCCAAAGTAAAAGGAATAATCAAAATGATATTAGGTGAATGAGAAACTTCACAGTGGAAGTGAGTTCATGCCTTAGTGGGGAGGGAAAGAGGGGAGCTCAGGATGCACTCAGGGTTTCCGGATAGAGTCAGTCCCCTACCTATGGTCATACAAACACATTTATTTGGCCTGCACAACATGGATTAATTTGAGCAAAACTTGTTCCTTTGAATTTGGTTTCACATTTAAAGCTTGTGAGACGCCACACACAAAATAAGAACCATATTTCTGGTTTCCTTTGAAAATTGAACAAATGGAAATGCCCAATTCACATTTTTGCATGCAACAATGATCTGGAGCTCACAAGTACCATAGTTGATCACATTTTCTTCACTTTTGTTTACCACTTCCACCTAGATCACCACACCTGTTCATTTTCCTGCCTGCATCTCAGGAAGACTTTGCTATTCTGACTCCTTTTTAGTTGTTTATTCTTCAAATTAGAAAACAAACTTGGGAGAAATAGAGATTCTTTTTTTTTTTCCTCTTGTTATATGCAGTCTCTCGTGAGTTTCATGTAAAGAGGTGGGGTCAGAGCAGGACTTGACCTGTAATATTTAACCAAAAAGAAACGATGACCCCAATAGCCATCAGTGAGTGAATGCATACACATAATATGTGATACGGTTTGGCTGTGTCGCTACCCAAATCTCATCTTAAATCGTAGTTCCCATAATCCCCACATGTGGGAAAGACTCAGTGGAAGCTAGTTTAATCATAGATGTGGTTACTCTCATGCTGTTCTCATGATAGTGAGTTCTCACAAGATCTGATGGTTTTATAAGGGGCTTTTACCACTTTGGCTCATTCTTCTCCTTCCTGCTGCCATGTGAAAAAGGATGTATTTGCTTCCCCTCTAGCATTATTGTAAGTTTCCTGAGGCCTCCCCAACCTTGTGGAACTGAGTCAATTGAACACCTTTTCTTTACAAATTTCCCAGTCTTGGGTATGTCTTTATTAGCATCATGAGAACAGATTAATACAATATGTTATAGATATACAGCAGAATATTATTCAACCTTAAAGAAGGAAATTCAGACACATGCTACTACAGGGGTAAGTCTTGAAGACATTATTCTTAGTGAAATAAGTCAGACATGAAAAGACAAATATTATATGACTCCATTTATATGAGGTACCTAGAGTAGTCAAAATCATAGAGACAGAAAGCAGAATGGTGGTTGCAAGGCGCTAGGGGGTAAGGATAGTGGGTAGTTATTGTATAATGGGTACAGAGTTTTAGTTTTATGAAAAGAGTTACAGAGATGGATGGTAATGGTTGTATAACATTATGAACAGTACACTTAAAATGATTAAGATGGTAAGTTTTATGTTACATTATTTTGCCACAATGAAAATTAGTAACATTTAAGAACACAATTTAAAACAGAAATGATGAGATACATTATTGTTTCCTTTGAGTGGAATGTATACACCATTTTAAGATTTCATATCAGCCCAAAGGGTAGGATGCAGAATCGGTAGACTTTGTAAGTGGCTGAAATTTACATAAAAAAGTAATTTTTCTGAAACTAATCCACTTCTAGATTTTTGAAAATTAATGTTTCTAAGACAAAAGTGACAAACTTGAGAGATAATATATGAGATGGCTATTAGTATTTAGAGGTTCTTTTTGACCAGGATGAATTAAACATAACTATTAAAGACATATATTTAAATTATGCCACATTAGAAATTACAGAGTCCTTCCCAATGGCAAAGATGCATTTACCAGGGAGCGGTTTGCACTTTCCCTGGGCACTCTCAAGAATAACGCTGTTTGCCTAGGGAGTGAGGAGACAGAAGGAGACTGAGAAATCAGGACAAAATTAATGACCTCTGAAACTCCCAGATATGCATAACTCAATTTTCTCTAATATTTGGAGAAGGACAAATACAGGTGAGATCAAAATAGCCAACTTGTGTGTCTCTTCTGTCTGGGGGTGTTCATCCCTTATGACTCCCTAAAGGTGTTGGCTTTGTCACACATGCCACTGGAGCTGCTGACTAAACTGCAGTGAGAATATAACTGAAACTTCACGAGGGGTGTTTCTTGTCAAAAGCCAGGTAGCCATGTTCTCACTGGCCTCTGTCCTTGAGTACAAGGAAGGAGAAAAGTAAAATATTTTATTTGTATCATCTTGATATGTTCAAAGGGTTTTTCTTATTTTCCGATTGTGGTTAAATTGCATTTATTATTATTTTTTCATCTCTTTAGTATATGTCATAATCATTAGATCTCCTCCCATGTATAAATCTGGCACATCAGACCACAATTTGCACTGTCAGCTCCTATGAGTGAAATCTATTGCACTTGCAGAGCTGTCCCACTTTTGCCTTTGTAGCAACTTTTAGACCACAATAACCATCATCAGTTTAAAGCAAGCAGATCCATTACATTTCCTCTGTTCCTACAGCTCCACATTAAGCTAATATTATCTATTTCCCAAGTGAAAAGAGTCCTTCCAGTCCTATCAATTATTAATTCCTTGCTTGCAGCTAATGTTTTCTTTGAATTATTTAAATGCATCTTCATTTATCAATAAACATAAAATGTTAAACAAAGAATACTGATGAAGGGCATTATTTAAGCTATAACATTTTATGAGATTATTTCAAGCGCCTTTTCTGATTTATTAACACAATATATTTTATAATTATTTTTCCCTTTCTAAAAAAAGTTATTCTGGGTATCATCTAGAAGTTTGCAGATTTGGTGAGTGCTGTGTTCAACTTCTATTGTGATTTTGACAAGTTTTTTTAAAAAAAATTCTTAAATGTATGTATATATTTATATATTTATATGTACCTCTCTAGCTCCCCCCTTTCCTTCTCTCCCATTCTCTTTCTCTGTGTATATATGTATGCACACACATACATTTACACACAAATGTGTATACAAACACATGAGTATTTTTACTTACTAATACATGTTTATTATCCCTCACCTGATTCTTAAGAAATTAAAGACACCATTAAGTTTAAATTTTCTGTTGTGAATTCTACAATATTGTATTCAGCAAAGCATATTTGTGTGGATTTACAAACATACACAAAAACATGAATTAGGCAAGTAGACAAAGAACAATACTTTTTATTGTTTAAAGATAAAATTTTAACATTGAGGCAAAAAAACCCAACAAAACTGTCTACCATTTATTACGATTTTTTTCAAATCTTAGCAATAGCACCCACATGTGCACAAACACTTATATGAATAAATCCTACTTGCCTATATTCTCTCTCATTTTTCTGTTTTGTAGCCCCAAATAAAATATGGCCTATTGAGAAGTACAGATACAATATGAGTACATTTTTAACCTATCACCTTCTAAAATAGAATGAAACTGAGTATTTTAAGTAAATATTCCATGTATACCAAATCAGAAAAAATGAAATCTTTGTGCACACTGATAAAATAAAAATTTTAAGGCAATAATATAATGGTATGATCTAACTCATGCCCCTTTCACTGACATTTATTTTAGAGTAATGGTATTCTTTAAATGTTATAAAATTAGTTATAATCAGTTCTTTCTCCAAATTTGAAAACTCTGAATTCTCTGCTGATACAAATTATCCAATAAAAATATCTGTAAGTTTACAATGAAGTGCTATGTTAAGACATACATATATACTAATAATAGTTATATAATCATTTTAAATGTTCAACAACATGCTTTGAAATATCAAAGAGTGTTTAATTCATAGCACTCAAAAATTCAAATAATCATTTACTATTTAAGCAACACAATTTTGAAGCAGGCAGTGATCTTGGTAGTCATGTGATCCAGTCCTTACAGGCATAAAAACTAAGAAACTTGTATCTAGGAATGTTATTGACTTGCCCATGGTCATAAAGCTAGTAACACTCACTACTAATGTTCATAGATAAATGTAAGTTTTTGCTACATTTGCTTTAGAGGAAAGAAAACTGTACATTTCAAATGGCATATATGGTTTATCAATATTTGCTTTCGGTTGAAATTCATTAATTTTTAAAAAGTCAATGGAAACAGAGTTACCTCTCAATATAGTAAGTCTGTGATTGTATAGATGAAGTTTTCCAAACAAAAATGTAGCAAAATTCAGGTAATGGTAACATATCATAATGTCCATTGTGAACATCTGTAAGATTTTAAATTGTATGACATAAGGTTCTATAAATTATTTTGTGACATGAACTCAGGATAAGCCCTAGGCAAAATGTGAACTGAAGGAAATAGTTCTTTGATGTGCTAGTCTCTTCCTTTTAAATAGTGAATAATCTCTAAGGCAACAGCCAATAATTGCTTACCTCCAGTTTAAGGCATTTGATACACAAGGTGACAGGCACTATTCTAGGCACTTTAAATAAAATATTTTATTATTTCTAACAACAATTGTTTTAGCCAGTCTTTATTGTTCCTGTTTGATGGAAGAATCCACACTCAACAGAGATGAAGTGATTTTCTAGAAGTAATTTGGTGGATAGGAAAATCTTAGAGCCCATGCTTTTCCATTAAAAAACATGCAACTTTATCACATGAAAACTATGAGGAGCTATCAAGGAGGTTTTGTTTGTTTTTTAAAAAGCTTTATTAAGGTATAATTGACATACAAAACAATCTCACATATTTGAAAGGTACAATTTGATAAATTTTGACATATGTACATACTTATAAAACAAGCACCCCAATCAAAACAGTGAATATAATAATCCTCCTCCAAAAATCTGTCGATTAGTTTGGGGAGAACTGACATCTCAATGTTGTTGAATCTTCCTATCCTTAAATCAGGTATATTTCCCTAATTATTTAGGTTATCTTTAATTTATCTCAGCAGTGTTTTGTAATTTTCAGACTATAAGTCATACACATCTTTTGTCAGAGTTATTCCTAAATATTTTATATTCTCAATGTTATTATAAATAACATGAATTATTGATATTTTTGAATTATGGTATTTAAAAAATTCAAAAATTCAATTTTAGTTGCTAATACATAGAATACATGTGATTTTTGTATATTAATTTTGTAAGTAGTAACTTCTCTAAATCCATTTTTAGTTTTAGTAGTTTTTTTATAGATTTCATTGGATTGTCTACATCGTCATGTCATCTGTGAATAAAGACAGTTTTATATCTAGCTTTCCAATCTTAATGCTTTTTATTTCTCTTTCTTGCCTTCTTGTACTGAATATAAACTCAAATATAATGTTTACTAGAACTGGTAAGGACATCTTTGTCTTGTTCTTTAACTTGGGAGGAAAGCATGTAGCTGCTTACCATTAAGTATGATATTAGTTGTAAGTTTTTGTAGATGTCCTTTATCAGGTTGAAAAAAGTCCTTTCTATTCCTAGTTTGATGAGAGTTTTTTAAAATCATTTTTCATGAATGGGTGTTAGATTTTATGAAATGCTTTTTCTGTCTATTGAGGTTACCATTTAGTTTTTAATTTTTAGTCTGGGCCATGGTCTGAGTGTTTTTTTTCCCCTACAAAATTCTTATGTTAAAAATCCTAATCCCCAAGGTGATGGTATTAGGCAATGGGCCCTTTGGGAGGTTATTATAAATGGAAGTTATAGCCTTCTAAAATAGACCCCCAGAGAGCTACATAGTTATTTCCAACACGTGAAGACACAGCAAGGGGGCCATTTATGAGTAGGTCCTCACAGGCCAAAGCTATTGTCACCCTGATCTTGGACTTTACAGCCTTCACAACTGTGAGAATCAATTTCTAGTTTATGGTGTTTTGTTGTAGCATCCCAAATGCACTAAGACAGTCAATCTGCTAGTATGGTGAATTACATTGATTGGGTTTTTTGTTTTGTTTTTTGAGACAGGATCTTGTTCTGTCACCCAGGCCTCAAGCTCCTGGGCTCAAGTGATCTTCCCACCTCAACCTCTTGAGTAGCTGGGACTACAGGCATGTGCCACCACACTCGACTATTTTTTATTGTTATTATTATTATTTTGTGAGATGGGGTCTTGCTACACTGCCCAGGCTGATCTTGAACTCGGGCTCAAGCCATCCTCCTGCTTTGGCCTTCCAAAGTGCTGGGATTATAGATGTGAGCCACTGCACTTCGTTTTGATTTTTTATTGTTAATCTACTTCTGCATTCCTGACCTAAATCATACTAGGTATTTTGAATTATCTACTTTATATGTTGTAATCAAATTATTAAAATACTATATAGAACATTTTAATATGTATGTATAGTTTAAATCTATGTGATTTTTAAAAAAATTATATAAAAGTGAAATATTGGCATCTAGAGTTTTTTTTCATATAATGTCTTTTTCTGATTTTGGTATTAGGGCAGTGCTGGAGTCATGGAATAAGTGGAAAAGTATTCAATGTCCTTCAATTTTCTGGAAGAGTTTGTATAGAAATAGTATTTTCTCTTCCTTAAATACTTTGTAGAATTCACCAGTGAAGCTATTTGGACCCAGTGTTTTCTTGAGGGAATGGTTCTTTTTAAGAGAAAATACAATTCCCTTATAGGTATATACTTATTCAAGTTATCTATTTGTTCTTGCTTGCATTTTGATCATTTGTGTTTTTCAGGAAATTTGTGTATTTCCTTTAAGTTGTCAAATTTTTGGCATGTAATTGTTCATGATATCCCTTTATTAAACCTTCAATATCTGTCAAATCTGTAATGAAGACATCTCTGTTATGCTTGATACTCAATTTTTTCTTCTGTCTTTGTTCTTGATGTGTCTAACGCAAGGTTTATCAAGTTTATTGTTACTACAGATAGAGATTTGGCTTTGCTAATTTTCTCTATTGTTGTTTTCTATTTAATTGACTTCTTAATTGGCCTTTATTATCTTTTTCTTCTTACTTTAGCTTAATTTTCTTTCTTTTTCCCTATTTTCTTAAAGTAGAAGATGAAGTCACTGACTTGAGGGCTTTCTTCTTTCAGAATGTAGGCATTTATACATTCCCCTTCCCAATATTGCTTAAATGACACCTACAAATTTTGATAAAATCATACTTTCATTTTTATTTCATTTTTAAATGCTTTGTAATTTGAAGCAATTCATATGCTACTTTGTTTGTCCAGACTTAGCTGATAAGGTCTGAACCAGCTAGCACGGTTGTAGCACGAAGGAAGATACGTGAAGATAAATAGGACTTACTGACTTGCTATGGGGGCCATAGAGAAGAAGGAAACAAAGTTGATAAAATAGAGAGAGGTATGTGAATGAAATGATAGCTTTGGTTTTCAACATGTGAGTTTTAATGTCAGAAGCTATCTAAGAACATTATTCAGTATCCATTTAGGAATTCAGAGTGAGTATTTAGAAGAGATCACAGATTTTTTAAAAATCTGCATGTATGTCATTCACAAAGAGATCAAGGCAAAATATTGGATTAGAAATCTCAAGAGCACACTTTATAGAATTTTAGTTGACCCTTGACGACCACAGGTTTCAACTGTGCAGGTCCTCTTATACTTGGATATTTTAAAAATAAAAGTTACACAGAATGTGCCTGCCTCTCCTGCCTCCCCTTCTACTTCCTCCACTTCTTGTGCTTCTGCCACGCCTGCAACAGCAACACAAACGCCCGCTTGCTACTCCTCCTCAGCCTACTCAACATGAAGACCACAGAGATACAGACCTTGGTGATGATCCACTTCCCTTAATGAATAATAAATATATTTTCTCTTTCTTATTATTTTCTTGATAATATTTTCTTTTCTCTAGCTGTACTGTAAGAATACCATATATAATACATACAACATACGAAATATGTGTTAATCAACTGTTTGTGTTACAGTAAGGCTTCTGGTCAACAGTAGGCTATTAGTAGTCAAGCTTTTGGAGAGTCAGACGTTGCACACAGATTTTCTACTGCATGGGGTTTGGTGTCCCTAACCCCTGCATTATTCAAGAGTCAAGAATATTAGTTAGCCAGTGTATGAAAGTTACTATGTGCCAGGCATTGTTCTAAGTGCTTTGCATACTTAACTAATTTAATAATCACACAACCTTATGAAGAAGGTGCTACCATTATTCTCATGTCATAGATATGAAAACAAAGACAAAGAGAGATAAGCAATTAAGTAATGGAACTGGATTTGAACCTGAAGCAATCTGCCTCCTGAATTTATACTTCAGCTATAACACTGCAAGGCCATTCGACTCCCAAAATGTATACTAAGTAGTATCCAAAACAATTGTCTAGATGGTTGTGATAACTTATTAAGATATTAACTTGTGTTTTGTATTCATAGTTGAGAAGGGTCATAAAAAATAAGCACTGTTAGACTTTTATTCTCTGTATTACTGCTTTTCTCTCATTAAAAAAAAAAAAAAAAAGCTAGCTAAGATCTTTGTGTTTGCTTTTCTCAGTTGCGGTTGTGTTCCAGAACTTAAAGCAGAGATCAGCTAAACAAAACTTCCCTCCTGCTTTTTTTTCTATGACAGCTTGAGAGTTCATTAAGTCTGTGAAAGGATTATGCTAGGGTGAAGGATACAGGCAAGTTCTAGCTACAGTGGGAATGAAAGGGGGGCTTTGAAAGTAGTAGCAAGGAGTGACGATCTTGCCCAAGACGAAGAGTTTCGCAAAAGAAGGGACAGAACCTCAGAGAAGAATGGTCAGGTGGTACATAAGAACACAGGACCGGCTGGGTGTGGTGGCTCATACCTGTAATCTCAGCACTTTGGTAGGCTGAGATGGGCAGATCACTTGAGGTCAGAGTTCAAGGCCAGTTTGGCTAACAGGGTGAACCACCATCTCTACTAAAACTAAAAAAATTAGCTGGGCCTGGTGGTGAGTGCCTGTAGTCCCAGCTACTTGGGAAGCTGAGGCAGAAGAATTGCTGGAACATAGGAGGTGGAAGTTGCAGGGAGCTGAGATCGCACCACTGCACTCCAGCCTGGGCAATAGAGCAAGATTCCATCTCAAAAAAAAAAAAAAAAAAGAAAGAAAGAAAGAACACAAGACCCAGGCATTAGTCTCTCAGCCTCAGCAAAGAGCCCCTTGACACAAATAGCAGAACCATCTGCCCATGAGGGTATGTAGGTTGAAAATAGAAAAGATAGGGTAAACTCAATGAAATTAAAACCCAGGCCCGTATCGTGGTTGCCATTTCTTAAGCATCACATAAGTTCCCCAGACTTGGGATCTCCCAACATTAAAATGACCATCAGCTCAGCAGTATAGAAATTTGGAGTAATTTACTTAAAATTTTGATTTAAAATGATGATGAGTAAAACATGTACTTTACACCTGAATTTGCTAAAAATGTAGATACCTAATACCTTCATTCTAGGAATATATTCATTCAACCAATCTCTTAACAAGCACGTTTAAAATTCCTATTGTGTGCCAGATATTATGTAACGTGCTAGGGTTACAAATATGTGTAAAATACACTCTTTGCCATTTGAAGGTGACAGAGTTTGGTAATTATGATTGCAATAAGGTCCAATAAGCAATAGAGGAGGTTTATGTGTGAAGCATTAAGAGAGAAAAGATAGAATACATTTCATTGAAGAAATTATATCAAATTTGGGCCACAAAAACCAAGTAGAAAGATTACTAGATGGAATAGATTACAGTAGACAAGAGTGTTTCAGAACGAAAAAGAACTCCCCATGAAAGAGCACACAGTGTGAATAAACAGCACTTTTGAGAAACACCAATCAGCATGGTGCCATGGTAAGATCTTTGAGGCAGACAGATCTCAGTTTGAATGCCTATTCCACCATTAGGCATGTAACACCTATAGACCAAGCTTTACTGTTTTTGTAGTTCTCTTTTTGAAATAGCGCTACTTACAGCCTCCTCGTGGAGTTCTTGTGAGGATGAAAGGAGATGACATACATAAAATTCCAGCCTAACCACTGGCCTTTTACAGACATTTTTCCCTACCTTCCCAGGCCATCCTCAGTACAACTACGCTCTGCTCTAACCCTGTGTGTGACCAGAAGAAAGAGAGCATATTTCCAATACAGGAAATGAAGATGGAAGTGTCTTAAGGGGACAAATTAGAAAATGCCTTATATTCCAGATGAAGAACTACAGACTAAATCCTATAAAGTGTCATTTAAGGCTGTTGAGCAGAGGGCTTATGTGATTAAACATTTGTTTGAGAATGGGGAGGACAGGACATACTAGAGGAAGAAGAGCCTGGAAGGCAGGAGGCCAGTCAGAGCTACCGCACAACCCTGAATACAAGATGATAAGGACCTAAGAGAGAGGCGCTAGAGGTGTGAATGGAGGGGAATGCTGAAGAGACCATTTGGAGGTAGAAGTGACAGCACTAGGTGACTGACCAAATATGGGACTGAAAGGAAGCCATCACTGATGACAATGTGGTTTCTAGCCTTCAGCCACTGAGAGTGCTAGTATAATTGACTTACAGAGGGAAAAGGAGAAATATGTTTGAAGATTTCCAGTTTTGTTTAGACATATCAAATTAGAGGAGCTTGAAGAAGATCCATGAAAAGTAAGTTGTGATAAGCCAGATGCATATATATTTGGAAATTAGAAGAGCACTGACTCAGAGGAGAAAAGTATTTTATCCCTGTCTTCACTCCAAGGTATATCAAAATCTGTATGGGGCATAAAAAATGAAGGGGCTTGACATTTATCAGCACAGCTTTATAAAAACACCTTCTACCGATCATGTCATTTAGAATCCCGAGATGTAGATCTAATTATTATTAGCTTTTCAGTTTTAGGGATGGAGAAATCATTGATTATGACAGTAAGCTACAGCAGCAGAGTTTTTCTTTCCAATATATGCAAACATAATCAAGAGAAGAAATACATTTTTGGAAAAGATAAAATTAATGGTAGTGTATCCTTAGACTAGGCAGCACAGAATTGACTGAATTATAAAATGAGAACATAGGTGATGAACAAGGAGAAAAAAAGGGATGAATACATTGTAAAACAGCCAAGAAATTATACAAGTATACTAAGAGAAAAATTAAGTAGGTGCTACTGATAACTCTACTAAAACCAAAGAGAATTTAAAATAATAAGGCCTGTATTCAAACATGTTGCCAGGTTATTTGTTCATGTGTTCAGTTTTTTATACATTTAACATTTTTTCATTCTCTAATATGTGGCTGGTATTCAGCTAACTGCTAAGGATACAAAGATGAATTAGAAATATTATTAAGTGTTGAGAAATTCTTAGTTTGATGGGACAAAGACAAAATGTTCATTTGAACTGTGGCAACTTTTTTAATAGATATGTGTCCAGAGACCTCAGAGAGTACAGAAATGAATGAAAGGAAGGGTGCTGAAAGAAGTGATGCTTGACTTAAACTTTAAAGCACAAGAGAGAAGCTAGTCTAAGGGTACAGAGGAAGGAGATGCTAGGCAGAGAACTTGCCATAAACAAGGCAGAGAAATGAGAAACAAAGTGGTTCTCAAGAGGAATTCTGAATTCTGAGCTGCTTGTTTTGACATGAACAGCAAGAGCTGAGTAGACAGTATACATGAAGGGAAGATCACGAGGGACTTGTTGGCTTTGTAGCCTCAAGCACTTGCCAGATTACCCAGCTGTTGGATTGTTGCAGCAAGATGGTGTCCTGAACTAGGGTCACAGCGGCAGGAATGGACAGAGCACAATTTCCTTGATACTGAAGCATTGGATCTGTTGAATTGAGATGGTTTTTGCCTCAAAGTATTCAGATGTGAGTCCTCATTACATTTGAAAAGATTGGATTAAGGCCATTTCAGAAAAATTCTCAAATTCAAGATCAGTAGTCAGGCTTTATGGATTTACTTGTTCATCACCCTCAAATTTCCTTGAAGAAATGACAGGCACCATTAGAGATTCCCTTCCCAGAAACCTCTGCCTCTGCTGCTACCCTTGCCCCAGCAGTCTCAGGGATACATATTTCCTGGAAGAACATTTTGCCAACAGAAGTGCTGACTGTCTCTCAGACAACCCTTGGGCCAAATAGGAAATTTACAAGTAAGCCCTCAATATAATTCCCTTTGGTTCCATACCCAGGTATAAAGCATATAAAATGTTCACTTCTTCCCTTAAAATCTTTAATAAGCACTTGTTGGGTAACAAAGATAGAAAACAAAATCTATACCATGTTTCTATTCTAGAGTGAAATTCTTATTGAAATCTACATTATAGTCACATTAATGTCACATTGGCTCCTCATGATTAATAATAGTGCAATGAATGAATTAATAATGATTGGCTACTTCACTAAGGTTTTCCCTCCCCCAACCTTGACATGAAGAGGATTCAGGGCATTGATTATCACAAATATAATGGATTGATTCATCATTTATGGGAAAAGAGCTTCTCTTCCCATAAAGCTTATTCTCCCTCCCCCTCTATTCCAGGAGATATATTATCTTTGGCAGCAACTCAAAACCATCCACAGATTATTCATTGCAGCCAACAATTATAATTAAGGATGGTGATTTGAATACTACCCTTGAGTAAATGAGTATGTCTCACACTAATGACGTTTCATATAGAAGTTGTACCCAGAAGGAAGGATCTTTTCCTCTCTAGTCTCCCCTTGAATGATAACAATTGGATAACATGGTTGCCTTCTCAATAGGATGATCAGTTGTGCTGCTGCCTTAAATTGTAGGGGACATATTATCTACTGTATTACCTACTGGAAACCTCAAAACCCATTAAGGAGTTGATATGTTCATACACTTCATCTTACCTTATGGCGACTCATCTTTTCAGCATGTGTTCATTAAATGAATTAAGTGTCCAATTTATTCCTTGGGTTTCTTCTCTGGCTTTATAGTAAATATCCCTGTTGAGAAGAGTTACACTTTTGTCTTGCTAATTGAGAAACAGCCCTTCACCACAATCTATTGTAATTAAAAGCACAGCCCTCAGGATTGCCCTCACATTAGGCTCTATCCTTTGATAGGCTAATATTGGGCTGAAACTTTCACGTTTATCTAGCATTAGCTTGCTGCAACGATTTAACATAATTATGTTTTAATTGCATTTTTAAAAATATTGGCACATTTCCTGCCTGTTGACATTTGATCCATATGCAATAAAAGGAATCTAGTGTTAACCTCAAAAATTCTACACCTAAACTATGCATTAAGAAAATGATGTCTGTTTATTGCCACACTTCACATTGTGTTGTTGTATTTTAAGTGTCCTTCAGTCTACTAATGAGCTCTTGTGGTTTCATAATGAAAAGGTCAATATTTCTTCTCTAGAAAATGCGGGTAAATGGGCTACAAAAGTGGCTGTGTTGTACACATGCATACATGTGATACAGCAAAAATTCAGTGTGAGTGCCCTTTGGTTCATTTCAACGAACATTAATAGAGGGCCTACTGTTTGCTAAGCTCTGCGTTGTTCAAGACATAGACTTATACAAAGACGAAAGACAATACCTTTTTTTGAGGAAAAATAGAAAAATCATTTCAATACAGTATGACACATAGGATAATATTTTTATCAATATTAATATAGATCCAAGGTATGAAAAATAAAGAATTCACAGAGAAGACAAAGCTGAGGAAGACTAAAACCAGGAGAAAATCCGTGATGATTTTCATTGTCTTTCCACTATGGAAATAAAGACAAGCTAACAGAAATTAATCTGCTACCCAGTACCAACAGGCTTTAGTTATTTGTTTATCCATTGTTTTGTGCTTTGTGTAAAGGCTTTAGGTATTAATGATTTATTAAAGTTCTTTTAGTTCATATATAGCTTTACCCTCAAAATTCATGTGATATGACATCATAAATTTATCCATGAACTGCCTGTGAGCTATCCATAACCCTAAACTCAAAAAATTTAAATAGTAAATGACAAGAGAAAGTATTGTGAAAGACAGCCTATATATGTTGATTGTCTCCAAATGAAAGATGCCTAGTGATGAGAATTAAAAGAGAATACAGGCTGTTTGAGATTTTTGTAATTCAGAGGTGACCTACTCATTAAAAAATCAAAAACAAAGCCAATAAAAGCCAAAGTTGACAAATGGGATGTAATTAAACTAAAGAAGTTTTGCACAGCAAAAGAAACTAGCATCAGAGTGAACAGGCAACCTACAGAATGGGAGAAAATTTTTGCAATCTATTCATCTGACAAAGGGCTAATATCCAGAATCTATAAGGAACTTAAAAAAATTTACAGGAAAAAAAAACAACCCCAACAAAAAGTGGGCAAAGGATATGAACAGACACTTCTCAAAAGAAGACATTTATGCAGAATAAACTTACAAAAAGAAGCTCATCATCACTGGTCATTAGAGAAATGCAAATCAAAACCACAATGAAATACCAACTAATGCCAGTTAGAATGGCAATCAGTAAAAAGCCAGTTAACAACAGATGCTGGAAAGGATATGGAGAAATAGGAATGCTTTTACACTATTGGTGGGAGTATAAATTAGTTCAACTATTGTGGAAGACAGTGTAATGATTCCTCAAGGATCTAGGACCAGAAATACCATTTGATCCAGCAATCCTATTACTGGGCATATACCCAAAGGATTACAAATCATTCTACTATAAAGACACATGCACATGTATGTTTATTGCAGCTCTGATCACAATAGCAAAGACTTGCAATGAACCCAAATGCTCATCAATGACAGACTGGATCAAGAAAATGTGGCACATATACACCATGGAATATTATGCAGCCTTAAAAAAGGATGAGTTCATGTCCTTTGTAGGGACATGGATGAAGCTGGAAACCATTCTTAGCAAACTAACCAGGAACAGGAATCCAAAATAAGTGGGAGTTGAACAATGAGAGCACATGGACACAGGGAGGGAAACATCACATACCAGGGTCTGTAGGCGGGTGGGGGCCTAGGGGAGGGATAGCATTAGGAGAAATACCTAATGTAGATGATAGGTTGATGGGTGCAGCAAACCACTGTAGCGTGTGTATACCTATGTAACAAACCCGCACATTCTGCATATGTTCCCAGAACTTGAAGTATAATTAAAAAAAAAAATTAAACAAAGCACGTAAATTTGCTTTGAAGAGCCAGCTTATGATCAAATCAAGGGAGAGTTTATTTGTAAGTACATAATATGGTACATGAGAATTACTAGTTATGTCATCTCACTTTTATAACCTCGAGTTGGATACATAATTCTGATTTTTGTTTACAAACTTATTTTTAGATTCACCAATATATAATGATATATTATTTCACATAATGCTTTCAAAGAGCTGATGAAAAAAAATTCTACTACAGTATTTGGAACATGCAAAATATGATGGTTATATATGCCATTTTTAAATGCAAAAACACTCTGTTAATAAGAAATAGTAAAAATAATACTAATAAAAACATAAAAAGCTTCTTTGGCATTAATATTGGAAGTAAACAGAGTGATATGGGCTATTACTATCAGTCCTGTGCTAGAGAAAGAATGATTCATTTCTGATACAGAGCTAAAGGCTTATTAAAATTAAAATAAAAGAAGGAAACAGAAAGAAGAGAAGAAGATGATTTGAAGGACAAGGATGTACATAAGTTTGCTATTCTGTTGTTTGACTTCATTGCTTACTATTTATTTGTATTTGAAGATTTAAAAATGCAGCTAATATATAACTATTCTAAAATTTCTAGTTATATTTTATCTCTTAAATTTATTACTCTCTACTTACACCTTACAACTCCTTAGTTTATATCTTTTGTGTGTGTGTGTGTGAAAATCTCTTAGAAAAGTCTCTTTTATTCTCCTGGAAGAATAATCCTTCTGAAACTTAGATCTAAGTATACAGTTTCCTGCCTCAAAAACCTTTCAACGATCCCAAGGACTTTCACCCCAAATATGGCACAATTGTGTGCTGCTTTTACCTTTTAAAACTGATACATACTTGTACATATTTATGGAGTACATAATGATGTTTCAGTGCATAGTGATCACATCAGGGAAATTAGCAAATCCATTATCTCAAACATCATTTCTTTGCATTGGGCACATTCAATATTCTCCTTCTAGCTATTTGAAACTATATAGTATATTAACTATAGTCATCCTATAGTACTTTAGAACCCTAGAACTTACTCTTTCAATCTTGGTGTAACTTCTTATCTTCAAAATTATCTTTCTAGCTTTCCCTTCCCCATACCTTTCCCAGCTGCCAGTATCCTCTGTTCATTTTAATACTACAAGATCAACTTACATTTTGCTTCCACATATGACAACATGTAGTGTTTAGCTGTCAGTTCCTAGCTTATTCCACTTAACATTATGTCCTCCATTTCCATCCATGTTGCTACGAATAACAGGATTTCATTCCTTTTTATGGCTGAACAGTAATCCATTGTGTACATATAACACATTTTCTTTATCCATTTGTCTGCTGTTGAACACCTAGGTGGATTCCATATCTTGGCTATTGTGAATAGCGCTGCAAAAAACCTAGGAGTGCAGATGTCTGTTCAATATACTGATTTTTATTTCCTTTGGGTAAATGCCCAGTAGTGGGATTACTGGATCATATGGTAGTTCCATTTGTAATGTTTTGAGGAATTGCCATACAATTCTCCATAGTAGTTGTGCTAGTTTATATTCCCAACAACAGTGTATAAAAATTCCCTTTTCTCACCAGTATTTGTTATTGTTTTGCTACCAGAGGCAAATTTGTACAGGTCTGCTGCAACTCCATCCTTGTTTCCTCAGAGGAAAAAATTCTGCTGAGGGGCAGAAGAAGGTTTAAAGCAGAGGGAGAGACCAAGGCAAGCTGTAAAGCAGGAGTTAAAGTATATTTAGAAGTTTTAGAGTAGGAAAGAAAGGAAGCAAAGTACACTTGGAAGACAGCCAAACGTGCAACTTGAGAGATCCCAGTGCCTCATCCAGTCCTTGACTTGGGGTTTTATACATTGGCACGGTTTCAGAGTTTGCATTCCTTCTCCTTTGATTCTTCCCTTGGAGCAGGTTGTCTGTATGTGCGGTGGCTTGTCAGCACTTGGAAGGGGCTCAGGTCTGCCTACCTACATAGTCTTACAGTTTGTCTTTTGTATAGTAGTCATACTAACTGTGATGAGATATCTTATTGTGCTTTAGTTTGCAATTCCCTGATGATTAATGATGTTGAAAACATTTTTTCATATATTTTTTGGGTGCCTGGATGTCTTCTGTTCAGAAATTTCTAAGATAATTGCCAGTTAAAAAAAATTGAATTATTTCTTTTTGTGCTGTTGAGATATTTGAGTTCCTTGTAAATTCTGCATATTAAGTCTCCATCAGGTGAATAATTTGGAAATATTTTCTTCCATTCTTTAGGTCAGCTTTTCACTCTGCTGATTGTTTCTTTTGCTGTGCAGAAGATTTAATCATTTGATTCCATTCATTTATTTTTGCTTTTGTTGCCTGTGATTTTGAGGTATTATTCATAAAATCTTTTCCCAGACCACTCTTCTGAAGTGTTTTCTCTATGTTTTCTTCTAGTGGATGTATAGTTTCAGGCCTTACATTTAGGTCTTTGATCCATTTTGAATTAATTTTTGTAATAGAATAAGAGGTAGAAGTCTACTTTAATTCTTCTGCATATAGGTATCCAGTTTTCCCAGCACTATTTATTTAGAGACAGTACTTTATCCAATGACTGTTCTTGGCACCTTTGTAACAAACTGTTGACTGTAGAAACACAGATTAATTTCTGGGCCTTCTACTCTGTTTCACTGCTTTATGTGTCTGTTTTTAATGCTAATATCATGCTATTTTGGTTACTACGGCTTTGCAGAATATTTTTAAGTCTGATAGTGTGACGCCTCCAGCTTTGCTTCTTTTCCTCAGGATTGCCTTGGCTCTTTGGGATTTTGTGGTTCCAAATAAATGTTAGGACTTTTTTGCTGTTTCTGTGAAGAAAGTCATTGGCGTTTTGAAAGGGATTGCAAGGGATTATTTTGGGTACCATCATCATTTTAATAACATCCATTCTTCCAATTCATTAGTGTGGGATATCTTTCCTTTTTGTATTCTCTCCAATATATTTCATCAGTCTTTTGTAATTTTCTTTGTAGAAGTCTTGCATTTACTTGGTTAAATTTTTTCCTAGAAATTTTATTTTTGGTAGTTATTGTAAATGGGATCACCTTCTTATTTTCTTTTGAAGGTAGTTTGTTGTTCTGTATAAAAGTGATACTGATTTTTACATGTTGATTTTGTATCCTCCCAATTTGCTAAACTTATCAGTTCCAAGAGTTTTTTGGTAGGTAGACTCTTCAGGTTTTTCTGTATGTGAGATCATGGCATCTGCAAAAGGAAGAATTTGACTTCCTTCTAGTTTGGATGCCCTTCATTTCTTTCTCTTACCTAATTGTTCTGGCTAGGACTTCCAGTGCTATGCTTAGTAAGAGCACAGAGAGTAAACATCCTTGTCTTGTTCCAGTTCTTAAAGAAAAAGTTTTCAGCTTTTCCCCATTTAGACCACTGTTAGCTGTGGGTCTGTCATATGTGCCCTTTATATATATATACTTATTATATATATAAAGTATATTTATGTGTATATATGTATATATATATATACTTTTCTTCTATATATAATCTCTTAGGTATTTTTATCATGAAGGAATACTGAATTTTATCAAATGCTTCTTCTATACCTTTTGGGATGATTATATGGTTTTTGTCCTTTATTGTACTTATATGATGTATGTAGTGTATTGATTTGCATATATTGAAACATACTGGCCTACAGTATCTTTAAAGAAGAATTCATAAAAGCTTTTCTCAAACTGTTCAAAAAGTAAGTACAAAGGGAATTCTTCCTAACTTATCCTATGAGACAAGTAGAACCGCGATATCAAATCAAACAAGGACACACAGACACACATACAAACCCATGAATGCACAAACACAGACACAAGAAAACTGTAGGCCAGTATCCCTGATGAAGAGATGTAAAATCTTTAAAAATGTCCTGGCAAACCAAATTCAATAATATATTAAATTCCAAATTTGGAATTGAAGCCGTCTGGTCCTGGAATTTTCGTTTTGGGGAGAGAATATTACTGATTCAATCTTATTACTAGTTATTGGTTTGTTCAGGTTTTCTATTTCTTTTTGGTTCAATGTTGGCAAGTCGTACATGTTCAAGCACTTATCCATTTCCTCTAGGTTTTTTAATTTATTGGTGTGTACTTGTTTTATAGTAGCCTGTAACAATCCTTTGTATTTTTATGGTATCATTGTTACATTCTGGTTTTATTTAATTAGGTCTTCTTTCTTTATTTCTCAGTTAACCTAGCTAATGATGTGCTGCTGATTTTATCTTTGTTAAAAAAAAGAAAAAAAACAACTTTTTTTTTTTTCCAGACAGTTTCACTTTGTTGCCCAAGCTGGAGTGCAGAGGCACTATCACAGCTCACTGCAACCTCAACATCCTTGGCTTAAGTGATCCTCCCACCTCAGCTTCACAAGTAGGTGGGACTACAGGCACACACTGCCATGCCTGGCTAATTTTTTTGTTGTTGTTATTTTTTGTAGAGACAAGGTTTCCCTACGTTGGCCATGCTGGTCTCAAACTCCTGGGCTCAAGCTATTCTCTTGCCTTGGCCACCTAACATGTTGAAATTACAGCCATGAGGCACTGCACTCAGCCTCATTTATCTTTTGTATTGGTGTTTTAGTCTAAATGTTATTTATTTCTGCTCTGTTTTTCATTATGTCTTTCCTTTTACTAATTTTGGGTTGTTTTGTTTTTGTTTTTCTGATTCCTTAAGATGCATCATTAGGTTATCTGAAATCCTTCCAGTTTTCTGTTGTAGGCATTTCTTTGTATAAATGACTTTTAATACTGCTTTTGCTGTGTCCCATAAGTTCTGGTATATTATGTTTCCATTTTCATTTGTTTCAGGAATTTTCTAAATTTTATTATTAGTTTCTTCCTTCAGTCATTGGTCATTCAGAAGCATGTTGTTTAATTTCTATGTATTTGAATTGCTTTGAGCATTTCTCTTGTTAATGTCTGTTTTTTTTTTTATTGTGGTAAGATGAGGTACTTGATATAATTTCAAATTGTAAAAAATTTTTTGAGATTTGTTTTGGGTCTTAACATGTGGTTAATACTGAAGAATGTTCCATTTGCTGATAAGAAGACTGTTTATTCCATGGCTGTTGGGTAAAATGTTTTGTAAATGTATGTTAGGTTCATTTGGTCTATAGTGCAGTTTAAATCTGATGTCTCTTGGTTGATTGTCAGTCTAGAAGATCTGCCCAATGCTGGGACTTGTGTGAAGTATTACTGTATTAAAGTTTCTCTCTCCCAAACAATATTTGCTTTATATATCTGGATGCTCTTACGGTGGGTTCATATACATTTACATTTGTGATATTATCTTACTGGATTGATATTATCATATAGGCCCTTCTTTGTCTCTTTTACGTATTTTTAACTTGAAGTCTATTTTGTCTGATATCTTTCTAGCTGATTCTGTTCATTTTTGGTTTCGGTTTGCATAAAGTATCTTTTTTCATCCCTTCACTTTCAATCTATGTGTATCTTTTCATGAAGTGAGTTCTTGTAGACAGCATATAGTTGGGTTTTGTTTTTTAATCCATTCAGCCAGTCTATATCTTTAAATGGGGAATTTAATCTGTTTACATTCAAGGATATTATTGATACATGAAGATTTACTCTTGTCATTTTATTGATAGTTTTTGATTTGTTTTGCATATACTTTATTCCTTCCTTCCTAACTTATTGTTTAATTTTTTTGTCGGGTGGTTTTCTCTAGTGGTAAGGTTTTATTCCTTTCCTCTTTCTCCTTTATATATCAGATCTATTGATGAGTTTCATAGTTTTGAATGTTTTAAAGTTGTTGGTGATCATCTTTTCACTTTCAGACATAAGAATCCTTTAAACACCTCTTGTTAGGTGGTCTAGTGGTGACAAATTCCCTTCATTTTTGCTGGTAAAAGATTTTATTTCTCTTTCATTTGCTGGGTAAATATTCTTGGCTGTCAGTAGTTTTTCTTTCAGAACTTTAAATGTATTAAACCATTCACTTCTGGTCTATGAGGTTTCTGCTGATAAATCCTGTATTAATCTAATGGAGATTCCCTTATATATGATTTGATGTTTTCTCTTGTGGCTTTTAGAATTCTTTGTCATTTACTTTTGACAATTTGACTATAATTTACCTTGGGGAGGGCTTATTTGGATTGAATCTATTTGGAGTTCTTTTAACTTCCTAGACTTGGATGGTCATCTCTCTCCCAAGACTTGTGAAGTTTTCAGCTGTTATTTCATTAAATATGTTTTATATACCTCTTCTCTTCTCCTTCTGGAACATCCATAATATGAATACTCATGCTCTTACTTGTTCCCCATAAATCTTGAAGGTTTTCTTCATTCTCTTTTTATTCTTTTTTTATATTTATTTTTTGCCTATGTTATTTCAAAAGACTTGTCTTCAACTTCTGAAATTCTGCTTGGTCTAGTCTGTTGTGAAAACTCTCAATTGTATTTTTTAGTTGATTCATTGAATTCTTCAGCCCTAGGATTGCTGTTTGGTTCTTTTTTATAATATCATTTCTTTGTTAAATTTCTCACTCAAATAATGAATTATTTTCCTGATTTCATTGGATTGTCTCTCTGTACTCTCTTGTATCTCACTGAGTTTCTTGAAGACTCTTTTTTGGATCCCTTTTCTGGCATTTCATATATTATGATTGGGGTCTGTTATGGGAAAATTACTGTTTTCCTTTGAAGTTGTCATGTTTCCCTCCCTTTTAATGTTTGATATGTCTCTAATTTCTATGTAACGGGTGGAAAGGATATCTCTTTCAATTTTATAGAATAGGCTTCATAGGGAAAGGCTTATTTACATGAATGGGTCTTAGAGTATCAATCTGTTGGGATGTGTTGGCCTTTGTTCTACTTGGATATAGTAATATAGTGTATTCAGCTGTAATTCACAATAGTGACATTTGCAAGTATCTCAGTGGCCAAGCCGAGAATTTGTATTGGTGGTAGCATAGCTTTGCTGGGCTGTTTCTCAGGTCAGGAGTGCATTCATGAACACAGTGTGTTGGTTAACTTGGGGTGTGGCTTGGTGGGGTTGGGTCCATGGGACTGTTACTCTAGCCAGGTATACATGCACATAGTTGCTTTGATACCCTGGACATGCTTGCCAGGAGTGGCCCACAGGGCTCTTTCTCAGGCCCAGGAAATGTGTGCCAGCGGCCCAGCCAGTCTGGGGGCATGTTTGCCAGAGGTAGCCTATGAGGCTATTTCTCAGGTCCAGGTTGCAGATGCAATACTGCTCCTCTGGCCTGGTGTCTAAATGGCTGACCTATGGGGCTGCTTCTCAGGTCTGGGATGCAGGTGGAAGGTTGCTTGGCTCGTTTGGAGGTGAATCTGCTGGGGATGGTCAATGGGGCTATTTCTCAGGCCCAGTACATGGGCACAAGGCTGTTTGTCTGGCCTGCGTGTATGTCTACCAGTGGTGACCCATTATTCTTCTTTTGATTGTTTTAAATTAAAGGCACTTGAAGGTCAGCAGAAGCTGGAAGAGCTTATTTATCTTAAGACTGGAAATGCCAAAAAGAACACAATTGCTTTTTATTCCCTCCCTGAAATTTTATTATCTAGAGAAGAAGAGAAGACTGAAGAATGCACACAAATAGACATCTTAACAAGACAGTGTCTGCTTCTTGGACACATTCAAGCTCCAAAAAGAATATTTACATGTTATTTTCTTTCGTGTCCATTTATTTTCTCTAATAATCATATATTACTCCTCAAAGAATTGCTTACATTTCCCATCTCCTTCCTCCCTATGAAGAAGGGTATATAAGCATCTAAACCTTGTTGGATTATTGGGTAATCAGTCTTCTGTAAATCTCCCATGCTAATGCACTTTAATTAAATTACATACCTTTTTTTTCTCTGCTAATTTGTTTATTTTCAATTCATTTCAACAGACTTAGACTAAAACCTTCAGAGGGAAAATCTGAGTTTTCTACACCTTCAATAATTTTCCATGGCTCACCAAATTAAATGCAGTTTCCTCTTATAGGCTTTCAGAATCCTTAGCTCTACAACCAAACTAACTTCCCACTATTTTTTTTCACCAGGAAAAAAATAACTGTAACTGATACTCCTTCCTTATTGAATGATTCATTTTTCCATTGAACATACACTATAGTTTTGTTCCTGAACTTTGTGTTTATACTATTTTCTCCACATGGAACATTCTGCCCACCTTCCAGTTTCTCCTGGTTGAAAATCCCCCCATTTTCAAGCTTATCTTCATATGCTACCACAATTGAATCTGATTGGTTTCTTAATTGATATTTTTCTGTCTCTTTCATTTGAACTCTCAGGGTATGTAGTACTTCTGCCATGGCATATGTTGATTTTCGTCTTTACAACAAGTATGGACTTGTATCAAACAATAAGGAAATAGAGATAAGTCACAGATTCTGACTTAAGTTGTTTATAATTCCCTGGTAGAAGTGAATAAGCATACAGTTGCCCATCACATAGTGGGATAAGTATTATGGTAAGTCAAAATTCATAGGGGAGAAATAAGAAAGGATGAAAAACAAATTCTCAGACTAAATGATTTGAGAAAAACTTCCTGCAGCAGATGGCATGAGTTGGAGCTTAAAATTTGTTAGACTGTTGATAACTTGAAATCAACCATGCTGGGAGAATTTACACCATGGACATTGGCAAATACTATAAATCAGGGCTTTTTTGTTTATTTTCAGAGAGCCAGTGAACCAGAACATCATTGGTTGTAAAAATGTATGAGAGGTTCAGAGTACTGCAAGTGGCTTAATGTTCTACTCTAGTTAGCAAAGTTAACCCTTTGACTAGATTGGGAGCCTTCTAAAGGAAAGACCGATTCCTTATCTGTTCTGAGTTTCTCTGGCTATGCCTCCAATAAAACTAGGTAGGTACTTAACTTAGGCCATCAAGTAATATAGCTAGAGAAGAATCACTTCAGACATAAAAATATGCTTCTTAAAATTTTGGTTAAATATATTTGCATTTCAATGCTTACGTTTACTTTACCACTCATAATGAAAATAAACATATTTTGAAATAGTGTAGTTTAGAAACAGGTATCTACTCAGAAAGGGGCTAAGGAATTATTTTAAAGTGGTATTTATATAA
The DNA here is from genome assembly GCF_009761245.1 of Sapajus apella. Taxonomy (NCBI): domain Eukaryota; kingdom Metazoa; phylum Chordata; class Mammalia; order Primates; family Cebidae; genus Sapajus; species Sapajus apella. The sequence continues at coordinate 4,606,620 of NW_022437062.1, forward strand.
TAGGTTTAGTTTTTACTTAGATCTATTTACCATATTTTTATAATAATTTTTCTCTTATTACCTAAGATTGAGAAAAGACCATTTGCCTAAATTAAGACATAGTATTCCTTTAAGAAGGAGGCCTTAGAGAAGATAATTTCAAAGAGAATCAAAAGTTCTCTTACCCTTGACTCAAGTTCTCTGTTTATTCCTCTATGCACACTCCTCTCCCAACCACTGGCCTCGTTGACTACAGGACCCATTTGTAACATTTGGTGAATGGAGGAATAAATTATGAAATAACAACCAACATTTATTAAGCATTTGCTTGGTGCTAGGTACTATTCTAAATCTTTGTATAACTATTTTATTTAATTTTCATGAGTTCATTATAATCCTTTATTTACAAAAGAATACTGAGGCTAACAGGTTAGGTAACTCTTAAAGAGCTTTGTAATAAGGAATGGCCAAATGACTGATATAAAGAAATAAAATCCCCTTCATACTTGTTTGAATATAAGCTAAATTCTTCATGATATATTTTAAAAACAGACAATCATTTTGACTAGAAATCAGGGAATGAAATAGCTTATTGAATTTTCTGATTAACTATTAAAAACAATGCTTAATTTAAAAATTGGGTTTTAAATTTTCTAAAACAGAGCCACACTTAATTTCCTTTTAAAAATAATATAGCCGGGCGCGGTGGCTCAAGCCTGTAATCCCAGCACTTTGGGAGGCCGAGGCGGGTGGATCACAAGGTCAAGAGATCGAGACCATCCTGGTCAACATGGTGAAACCCCGTCTCTACTAAAAATACAAAAAATTAGCTGGGCATGGTGGTGTGTGTCTGTAATCCCAGCTACTCAGGAGGCTGAGGCAGGAGAATTGCCTGAACCCAGGAGGTGGAGGTTGCGGTGAGCCGAGATCGCGCCATTGCACTCCAACCTGGGTAACATGAGTGAAACTCCGTCTCAAAAAATAAATAAATAAAAAAATTAAAAAAAATAAAAATAATATAGATTGAAAATGTGACTTTTTTCATCTTTGGGGAATTTTTTTTAGCACCTCTAGGTCACCATTTAGTTCAGTGTAGGTAGAAGAGATTTAGGTGAATCTATAATAAACTAAGAAAACATGCCAGCCATTTCAACATATTTGTTTTACTATATTTTTGGGTTTTTTTCCCTGAAATTCAGAGTAAAGTATAATGATTTATTTAATGTATCAACTCAAAATCTAAGTAGTTAGATTTTTATTATATATTTTAATCTCTTAATATCATCCTAACCTACAAGGTAGAGTTTGTATCACTAAGCAGTGTGACTGTTAAGTCAGCAGCCTGGCTTGGTGACTGAAACTTATCTGATGTTTCTTCGATGTATCTCCAGTTCCAGAGCCACCATTTGAAAGACATAATTTTCAATAGCAAGAACAATTTATTTGTTGATTCCTTAGGTGTTTTCTTTGTTTTAAAACATGAAAAACAAAAGTTGTCCGTGATGTCTTTATTGTTTATTTACCCAACCCATATATGCCCCCAATTAAAATATGATTATGTCCAAAAAACCGTTCATCTTTAGTGTACACAAGAATCATCTGTCTTAGAAATTTCTTTGACTAATTGATAAGAAAGTCAAAATTATTCTTTCTTGATCCCATCCAAACGTTTCGTTTGTGGTAGATTGTATTATTATCCCCAAATCTTCTCTATACTTCCTGTGAAAATAGTATCCATCTTGTCCATTTCCAAGTGATCCACAGTGCCTATTGCAAGGGATAGGGATTGGGGTAGTGTACTTCTCACCGGTTATCAAGATTGGCCATATGACTAACCTAGACAATGACTTGTCAGCAGAAACCTTAAGAGCCTATGCATGGTCTGGTAGTCCTCTAGCAAAAGAAGGCATACTATAGAGAGAGGGTGCTCCTTCAGCAGGACTGGGAAAGAAAATAAACCTTTAAGTAGAACAGTTGAGCTGAAATAGTCAACTGTCTTTCCAGCCAGTATTCAACTTAAGCAATTGCTAAACTTTTATTGTAAGCCTCTGAGATTTGAAGATTTTGTTATCCCAATGTAACCTAGCAAGCTGACTAGTATTGTGCACCAGTTAGCAGGCTAAGAAAACCTATATAAAATTAATAAAAGAGAGAGTGTCTGTCTCTTATTTTTGTCACCTTCCAGATATATATGGCCACTCTGAACTCTAAAGTTTATTTTTCTTTTCCTATGTGAATGATTGGAAACTTAGGCATACCATTAGAAGATGGTAATCTCATAAACATGGGTAATCAGCATTAAACATTGTATCTGTAACTCCTTTTGTAAATTCTTTGCAAGTAGTTTCTCTTACAAGTTTTCCAATGACAGTAGAAAACATTTCCACATTCTTAGGAATACATGGGATAGTTATAAAGTCCTGAGGACATAAGCTTCCTCAAGGGACCTTTACTTTCTCTTCTGAGAGACTTTATGTACAACACCCAGGAACACAGAGGTTCTTCCTTTTGTTTCTAATTTTCAGAAGAGGGTCCTTTGGTAATATATTGGCTTTAATTTCATGTGTATAGACTTCTTGCTTCTACTGACTCTAGATCTAGTTACTGTATTTAGTTGCTGAGATGTTTGCCCCTGAAGACTATTCTCCTGTTTGGAAATTATAGCTATAAACTGATTAAGGAAACCACCCTCTCTTTCCTTAAAGATAGGCTTAGTTATTACTTCAGAAACAATGTGATTATACAAGATTAGTTAGATTAATCAATGCTTTACAAGGTTAGTGAGCTCTCCTAAATTAGATAGTGCCTTAGCTACTTCCTCATTTTGAGCACTGCCAAACTAATTCAACAGTTGTGGGTTTTTTTCCCTAAGAAAATCCAATTCTTATTACTAAATGTGACTTCCACCTTCATTTGTGAATTGGAAAGGTTGATATTTTCCCTGCTTTGTCCTGAAAGAATTGATAATGTAGCTATTCTGTTAAAAGAATGGACCGTAGTCCTCAGGCCTATGGGCTTTTCTTTGGTCTTTCTCTACTCCCCACCCTGACACCAGACTCTCAGTCACAGTCCAAGCTGAGAGGCCTCAAGCAGAGTCAACCCTATAGCTTGTTAATGGTACTCCATCTATTGACCCATAGTAGGTCACCACTGAGTAAATTGTGGCCCTGCTCTTTCCCCATGAGGCACATTTTGATCACCCTTGAACTTCAAAAATATCAGACACTGCTAATATAATAACAAAATGAAATACATTTTTAGCTTTGATTCTAAACTTCCCTCACCTTCAAACATTTCATCTAGGAATTATATTTTTCCTGAAAGAATTTTCTGTCATGCTCTTCTTCAAACATAGGTTGTACTATACCTATAATTGTGATCTCCTTCAATGAGTCACTTGAAACAATTGCTGTAACATGTTATATATATTAAGATATATATACTTTTTATAAAGGATTGCTTAATTTTTTACATGAGGTTTCTTTTTTTTAAGTCACTTATCTTTGATTTTATTTATTCTAAAAACCTGGCAACTTATTTTGGGAAATACCAGCGCTGGATTTTGGAATCATATTCCTTCACATATGGTACTAATATATCTCTGTCTTTGCCTTCATGCAACACAGCAACAGATGTCTAACATTTCTGGTTTTTAATAGGCCTCTGATCTTGGGAAGGTCCTTTTTGGAATAGGCAATGGTATGTTTTTAAAGCTATAGCTCATTTACAAGATTGTGTTTTACAAGATTTGTTTTTACTAATGATGTAAATTTCACCCTTATTCTGAGATTTTCTTAGCACATAAGCTAGCAGTAAATTTGCTTGGTATAAAGATAGGCACTTGCATCATTAAAAGGAAAGCCTTTTAACATTAATAGACTTAAAAGGAAAGATCGGCTTTAACTCTAGCTGTAAGTAAAATATTGTCACCCGTGGTCATGAGTTTTTAATTGATAGAGCCTATTTTAACTTTTCACAGATGTCCTATTGGAATAGCACTTTAATATACACTCTGACAACTACAGTTAAGTAGTTTTGGTTCAGGATCTGTAAAGGAAAGTGTGAAAGGGTAGAGAGTTCTTGTTTAGTGAACTTGTCTAGTGGAAAGTTGGATTTGATTTTCACCACGGGTAGTCACAATGAAAATTGCTACTGAAATATTCCTTTATTATAGTATTTCAGACCTAGTTGAAAGGAGATGAATCACAGAGGGAAACTTTAGTTCGCATGTGGTCTGAAGGGATAGACTGCAAGGGACAATACCATGATTTGTATTAGTGGATGCTATAAGGAGCTTTGATTAGAGCCTGTTAATAATTTTATGGTGATCTATGCAGTCAAGCTTTACATAATTATATCACATTAAAAATAATCAAAAATAACTATATCAGAAAACTCTCTGCTGAACAAATACAATATATAAATATGAGATTATTTTCTAAATATATTCAAAAATTTGGGGTTACAGAGGCCAAAGGAATATACCCACTTCAGCGTCATCATAGTGGTTTATATGTTTAGCAGTATTGGTTATTGTTAAATGAGAACGGAATGGGAAAATTCTTTAAATGAAAAAAATTAATAATGTAATCAAAAGCCCCATTCTGAAAATATGTTAGAGCAAAACAAGCCTTGTGGAAAGATGCTTTTTCAGACAATTATTTTGTGTTTCTTAGTTTTCCAGATTTTAATTAGGTACACTTAAATCCAACTGTTTTATGTTTCAGTGACTTAATATTTCAATGACTATGTAAGCATTAAAATGGCTAGTTCAATAGGATGACTTTTGGACACTGAGTAAAGAAGTCCATGTGGGTGTGAACCTGCAGGTGCACATGTGTGTGTATTCCTGTATGTGTGTGTCTATGTGTACTGTGTACCATTCATTTAAAAATAGAAACATTATGGAGAAATTAATTTTCCTTTTTATTGTGGAAAATCATGGGAGTGGGGAGTGCAAGGTATTTGGAAATCTTTCAGGAAACAAACCTGTTTAATCAAAGATCGAGCAGCTTCAAGCTAAAAGAATAGCGAGATTCAATCTCTTCTAATTTTTAGATCTCCCATCATTAACCAAGATATTTTAAAATGAATTAAATAAGAATATAAAGGAGGTAATTATATCAATCCACTTTACTTTGGTGCAAAAGCAATAAAATAACCTCACCAAGTTTATATGTTGGTTTGTAAAATTCTATTTGCCTTTATTAACCAGTGCTTAAGGCTAATTTCTCAGGCGAGATCCTAATTTTATACATTCCTCATGCTGTGCTTTCATCAGGGGCTACATTGAGAGGCTAAGAAATGTCATACTTGAGAAGGCTATAAGGAGGATGCTGTTCTGATTGTTTTTGATATGCTTTGTAACCCCCAAAAAGTATATTTTAATAACCTTTGTCATTACTGAACAAAAGGGATTTAAATTCTACCATAAAGAGCTTTCTTCAATGTCAAACATCTGTTCTAAAACTTATCATAGCAATATACTCACTGAACTGCATGAACAAATTTGATTAGCATCAACTTCTGGGAATGGTTTCTAGCTGATTGACCCGGGGACCTTATCTTTAAATATTCGCATTGTATGGATTAGCCAAAATCCAGGAGAATGTCAGATATTAAGGCACATAATTGCAGGTTAATTGGAAGATAAGGATACTTTAATCTAATGTGAACAGGGGGAAATATTGATGGTATTAACTTATTAGCTTGGCTGAGGGAAATAATCTTATTATTGTAAAGAGGACTACGGTAGCACTGTCTTTTTGTAAATGATTCTTTCCTGAGAAGTTTCTGTCATAAACACTTTGAATCTCTGGTTCTACATTTTTTTTTTTTTTTGGTTCTTTTTTTTTTTTTCTGGTGCTCCAGCCACACAGTAATGACCTATATAAATAAAGGAGATCTCAGATAAATCAGAATTTCTTAGGTTTCAGGGAAATACAAATCATGGTGCTTATATAATGTAATAACCCCTTTTTTTTGGTCCATACTCAAGAAACATAGTATACAACACAATTTATAAGAGTGATACTTTGGGCATATTCATGTATTTGTTAGCTTTCAAATGCCAAAAAGATTCTGGTTAGGGAAATGGTAAGAGACTTCCTGATGCTTTAGTTTTAGACACTTTTCAAAAAGCCACGCTTCAAAGCTCACATTTTCATAGTTATTGGAGTAGGGTAGCAGACAGTAAAGAGAAAATTTAACTTTTTTTCTAAGTACCTACTAAATGTTAGTCACTTTATGACTTTGAGGGAGTGAGATGGGGTGTTATTAAATATTGTCTCAGACCATGGAAGTGGGCTTAAGGGAAGTCAAATAACTTGCTCAAGGACACACAACTATGAATGGGAGAGTGGCATGTTTCTCAGGGTTTCCCATATTATGAATTTTGTGTGAGATAAAAGTTATGTGCTCAAGACACAGTCATCTCCAAATTCCTTTCTCTATCAGCTCATTCTCATCTCTTTCTACACCCATGGTAGCTTTCTCTATTGGGATATGAGTGACAAAACAAAAGAAGTGTTGTTAGCAGTGGTGACCTAATACACCTCATGGTAATAGCTTCAAGTGAGAAAAGCAATTCTTTCTAGTTTCTATAGATTTTCCTGATTATTATAGCTCTGACATGGACTAGTGATGTAAATTTAAACAACTATAGTAACTTCCTTAAATCTCATTTCCTATGAAATGTGTATGTGCATATATCTAAGGGGAAGGTGGGCAATGAGTGTTATTGCCATTAGTGAAGAATGCCAGAAATCTCAAGGATGGGATCTGTATTAAAACCAACCAACCAACCAACTCCCCAGGTGATTCTGAGGCACCAGTAATGCTGTATATCAATTTGGAAGGATGGTTTCCTAAGTCATCTCCAACAATGCTAAAATCATAATTCTGGTTTTCAAAATTTTGGTAATGAAACTATTTCTACTGGGTTAATCATATCAGTTCTTCTGCTAATGGTAATACACCACTGTTAAGAGGTAGAAGGAGTTACAATGGGAATATTCTTGATTTATGATACATCAAAATCTGAAATTTTAATAGCTAAATCATTTTTAAAATGCTGCAAACTTAATGTGTTTCAGCTATGTCACATGTATGCTTTTCTGACATGTCTCCACCATTTTTGAGGACTTCCTTATCCTACAACACAAGATATTTCACACTCATTTTATAATTACTCAGCTTTGGAATCAGCCATTTTGCCAAGGAGAACTTCTTCCTTAAGTGGAGGATGATACTTAGAAACTAAGATCTGAGCATGGAGTATGCTTATTGGTACTGATCGCTGCTATGTATGTCTCAGTGAACACAGCTAGGAAACATATGTATGTATACACATACACACATACATACACAAACATATATCCACCTATACAACTCTCTATGTGTGTATCCACCCACACATATCTATGTCTACATCAATCTACATGTGTAATAGATCAACTGATCAATAAATGGATCGAATATATGTAGAGAAATAAATACAGATGTGTGTTGTTGGATATATATGCATATGTATGTTTATACACACATATATTGCATAGACTTACTTGTATGTGTATGTATATACATGTATATTAACATATACACATACATACATATATATACCCATAAGGGTAATCACGAGTTCATTCTGATAATTTCTGTTCCAATCCAGTTCCACAGAGCTCATTCTAGTCTTCATGCTTTCCAAATCTATAATTTTCTTTTGGACAATGGGAAATCTCTTTCTCATTACACACAATATATTTACTTATTTTACTAAATCCTGGATTACAGAAAAAGTAATTTCAAAATTGCTACTCTCGCCTTTGTGGGGAAAAAAAAAACTACAATCAGAGTTCAACATTTGTTAACAATTCTTTTTGTCTTGAGTTTGAAGGTATTTAATACAAATGTCATTGCAAAGATAACATGTTAGTCCACTCCCTCCTGTTCACTGTAGTTATGCTATTCAATTGAAATAAAGTTTGGTTCATTTGGTTCTATTTATATTTTATTGTAGGGTATTTCCCCCATTATTTTTGATAATTTTTAATGAGATACTTTTCACATGGTTCCAAAACTTAGAGCTATTTCATTAAGTATATTCAGAAAAGGGCCTGTCAACTTTCTTATATTTTTTCCATGCCAATACTGCTCATTTCCATCTGCCCATGGAAGTACTACATATCTTTAGTTTTCAATCTGTTCCTTTTGCATAATATTATCTCATTTCACTTTTTTCTTGCATTTCTTTTTTGCTGGTTTTTAAATTTGCTTATCATAAGATAAAATAATACATCTATTACTCATTCTTTGATACCGCTGCATAGCATTCCATGGAAAGGCTGCAATTATTTATTCAACTACTACCAGATATATAGCATTCATATTGTTTATAAATATTTTCACATTACAAACCATGTTCAATAAGTCATCTGTGTATATGTGTTTACATATATGCAGAGGTGTATCTTTTGGTTAAATTTCCAGAAATGGCATTGCTGGATCAGAGATAATAAGTTTTGATAGCTATTGCCATATTCCTCTTCAAAATGGATATTAATATCCTGACCAGAAAATTTTAAGAGTGTCTGTTTTCCCCACAGCCTAATAGAATGTGTAATTTTTATTCCTCTGATAGATGAAAAATGGTGCCTATGTGATTTTAATTGCTTTCTTTTATTATGAGTTTAACTGACTATCTTTCCATATACTTAAGGGCTATTTTAATATTAATTTTTAAATTTTCTCTTTATACCTTTGCTTATTTGTCTATTAAGTTTTTTAATCTTTTTCCTCAATTTTTAAAATTTATACTAATAGCAGTATATAAAAATTTCCATTAGCCACATTAGAGCTAACCTTTTTATTGTTAAGCTAAATTTTTGTCAGTCTAGAGAGCGTGCTTTGAACTTACATTTTTCTAGCTTCTTGTGAAATGTGTTGGCTTTCTGTTTTTTTGTTTGTTTGTTTGTTTAGGGAAGTGTCTATTCAGGTCTCTTGTCCATTTTTTCTTTGATTGCCTTTCTCTTAATGATTCTATAGAGTTTATAAAGAATTAAAATTCTTTAAATGTTCTGGATTATATTGATTTGATTGATAACATGCCACAAATATTTTCTCCAAGTCTTTTTAGTGGCATACATTGATGACCAAGAAGTTCTCAGTTTTCACATGGTTGAAAATGTCATTTTCCCTTTTATTTAGCACTTTTTACATCTTGCTTAAGAAGTCATTCTCTATCCTGAAGACAGAAATATATTATTCCTTATTGTCCTCTAAAATATTCATTGTTTCGCCTTCAAAATTTAACATTTAATTCACCTGGTGTTGATTTTCAGCTATCTGATAATATGGGGATCAAACTGCTTTTTTTCAACATGGAAAACCAATTGTCTCAATGCCATTTATTGAAAAGTCTGTACATCCCTCACTTAAACCTGCATTACTAAACTAAACCATAAATGAGATGTTTCCATTAAATTGATATGTCCCTGCATAACCAGTGTCCTAAATACGCTTATGCAAATAGACATAGACCAGCTGCCACACTTGACTGGCTTTAGAAAATACACCCTATTGGAAAGCCTGTTCTCTCCAAATTGGAGGCCCTTGTTATGAAGTTCTGACTTCTTCCTTGTCCTCAAGGTCTACAGAGTGTGGTCCAGTGACACATGGAAAATTCTGTCACTAAATGAGCATGCTGCAATGAAAGAGTTTGCAATCTGGAATACAAGGTCAAGAGAATGTAGACATGTGCATACCCCAGGCATGCAAGAGGCTTCTTAGTGAAGGGGATGATGCTGGAAGGCGGAAAAGAAGAGACTGGTTCAGGCAAGGAGAAGTGTTAGCTCAGCTTGCTTTCCTAAGAGTGAAGAAGAGAACTCAAAGGGTTTCTACTTGGTATGACACATCTCCTGGGCTGCCCCCTCAACCTTCACCCCCGATAGCAGAGAAAGACACATTTTACTCTTTCCATTGCTTGGGGAACTTTGACTAACAAAATAATTTTGTATCTCAAATAAAAACTTTTACTTGCCAAAAAAAAGAAGAGTACAATATTAGTCTAAGATTGAATATCTGCTAAGAGTACTCCTCTATCAAGTCTTTTACTTCAGAAGGGAATGTGCTATTTTTGTTCCTTCACTCTTCCTCATAAACTTTAGATCAGTTTTTAAGTATCTCCAAGTCTTTCTCTTGCATTCTGTCTCCCGGCGTTGTCTCTTTTTCACATGTGCGCATGTGCACACACACACACTCTGTTGGCATTTTGATTGGGTAAACTGACTCCATAGATCAATTTGGAGAGACTCAGCATCTTCACAATATCAAGTGTTGTGATCTCAGAATGTGATATCTCTCTTTGTTTTTATACCTTCTTTCAGTAAAGTTTATACTTTTCTCCAAGGAGGGCGTACGCTTGCTTTGTATATTTATTCTTAAGTACTTTACATTGTTATGCTACTATACTGTTTTGTGCATTTCATTTTAAATTCTTTGCAATTTATGTACAGAAATGAAATTTATTTGGTATTTAGGAAATGTGCTACAGACAATTTTAAATGCTAATAAATCCTATGTTTATTACTTTAAGACTTATATGCTAACAATCATTATCTGTGAACAAATATTTGGTTTTTCTCTTTTGAATGCTTCTCTCTGTTATATTTCTTTATTTTTCCATTGGCCAAGAACTGAAGACAATGTAGAAAAATTGTGAAGATATCCAGTACTTTTGTCTTATTCCAAATTTTAAAAGGAATTCTTTAAAATTGAAAACAATAATATTCTTAATTTTAAAAATCACAATGTTAAATTTTATCAAATTCTTTTGCAATATCAATAGAAATGATCATTTTTATTATCCGTAAATATTTTATATGGTGAATTACCTTAATTGATTTTCTTATATTAACTTTAAATTCCTTGACAAATCCATCTTAGTCATGATGTATTTGTATATGGCTGAATTTGGTGTGTGATAGATTGTAAATAGAATATCAATGTTACTAGCTTAAAATGTCATGAAGAAAATTTAAAATTCTCTCTCTCACACACACACATACACAATTTAATTCATAAGCTACCTTAAATGCACACATAATATATAGGGCATATGATGAAGAAAATAATGTGCTAGAGACATTTTCTTCTTGCTAATCAGACTTTAAAAATGTACTTGCAATAATACTTTAAGATAATTCATAGAGATTTTAGTTTATGAAAGCTAAAAATGTAAGCAATGTCTGTGAAAGTAATAGCTAGTGACTCAAAGGTAATTTTAGTTGCTAAAAATACAAAGGTTTTTTTTAGATTTATCCAAGTTTGACTCCCAAATACAATTTTCTAATAGAAAATACTTTATGAAAACCTTTTTCTTTTGTTATATTCAGCCAGCCATAAAGAGTTTAGTGACATTATTAATTGTATCAGTTGGAAAAGAGTATATTTGGTATCACATCTATACAAGACATAGCTATAGGAGAAACAGCAGCTGACACTGAAAAGATTGCTGTTCTTGCAACATAATGTTAAATTTTGATAATTTGCCAAAATTTAAAAAAATGTAATTGCTATTTTAAACAAATATTTCAAATAAATTTTATATTTAATGTTGTATCCCAGAAATTCATTCTGTGACAATTTTATCTGGCTCTGGCTGAATACTCATCTTAATATTTGGCAAATGAGCATTAGGTGAAAATGAGCTTTGGAAAAAGCACTCTGGTGTGCCCAGGAAGCCTCTTGTCCGAGCGGGCTTGAAAGTGCCTGCTCCCTCTGCCTGGCCTCTCCCGGCTCCCTCACCTACTCCAAGAAGAGCAAAGTTGTGGCCAAGCCTGGTGCTGTCACGACCCAGTAGTGTGTGTGCACATTCAGAGTGGCCCTGAAACTATAGTCCCTGACTCCTCAGTGCCCTTCAGACTATGGGCGTGGATGAACACGGGAAGAAGGCCAAGGTGGGGCTGAGGGTGGCTCAGTGTGGGCCTGCCCTCGCCCCTTGGCACAAACAGCCTGGGTGCCACGGACAACATGTAGATGGCTGCAGGAGGCAGAAGGGCTTCTGGGTAAAAAGGGGTAGGGCTGGGTGAAGCCCCACCTTTAAGCCAGGGATGGTCTGAAGCCTGGGGGCCAGGCTGTCAGATCTGGATGGAGTCTGCAGCCTGGAGTGATGACTTCTCTTACTTTTTCTGGGCGGGACCATGGCCATCCATGGACCAATCAGCTTGCACTTCCTCTCTTCTGGGCCCATAAAAACACCCAGACCCAGCCAGACTCACACAGACTGGGTGACTACCAGCTACAGAAAGGTGCTACCTCCTCCTGGTCTCCTCTTTGTTGAGAGCTGGACACTCATCAGGGCTACCTGCCTGTGGAAAGGAGCTACCCAGTTCCATCTCTGAAAGGTGTTCAGTCACTCAACAGAGCTCCTCTCTGCCTTGCTCACCTTCCAGTTGTACCTTTTTCTTCCCAGGTGTGGGACAAGATCTTGGGACCTGCCCAATGGCAGGACTGAAAGAGCTATAACACAAACAGGGCTAAACACCCCCTCACCCCTCACCACATTAAGGGCCACAAGAAGAGAAGTGCTGTGGCCTTTCAGGGAACCCAAACCTAGGGGCTCCCTGAGCCAGGGCTGTGACACACTCTTTGGGGCTCTGCAGTTTCTGGCATCTCCAAGCTTCTGGGCATCACTGCGTTCCCCTCCTCTAGACCAGAGTATCCACAGCAGAAGCTACTTGCCATGCATCTTATCCAGCCACAGGCTTGTATGGAGCCAGGACCTGTGCCAGAGCTTGGAGCTGCCTGATCCAGTGCAGCAGCTGGTGTGCTTGCCTGTGCACAGTGACTGGACCTTGTGCTTGCATGCTCACACACCTCTTGCTGTTCCTCGCCTGGAATGTGCTTGGCAGGCATGGGATCTGGGCAGGTAGCACAAGCTGAGCACAGCCTGCCAGGCTGAGTGGGTGTAATCATCCCAGGAGACTCAAACAAAACTCAGGCAAAGGCCTCACCAGCCACAGAGGTTTCCAGGTGGAAAAGCATCATTCTAAGAATCCTGAGACAATAGTATCATTCAGTTCTAGATGTCTTTAACTTCCACTGTGATTATCTTTTTAACCTATGAAGTATTAGAAATATGCTTCTTAATTTCCAAATGTTTGTTGTGGATTTGGTTGGATTTTGTTTTATTAATAACATTTTCTTGTGTGTTCCAACTTTCTTGTGTATAGTCAAATAAATTTGTTAAGCCTTTCTTTCTCTGTTTGTGATTAGTTTATAAATGTTTTACGTGTGCTTGAAAGGAATATTTACTCACTACTGGAGTAATGAAAAAACCTTTATATATATATATTGAATCAGAATTGTTTGTTTTTTTTTCAAATCCTCGATATTTTATCTGATTTTTTTGTGATCTATTTTATTCACTAATTACTGAGAAATGTGTGTTTAAAAAATTTTACTCTGATGGTAGATTTATCAGAATCTCTCTATGGTTCTGTCAAATTTTGCATTATATAGTTTTCTGTTATTCTATTGATAAAGTTTATACATTGTCATATATTTCTGCTAAATACAGCTTTTTTCATTTATACTGCTTTTGCCTTAAAAGCTATTTTGTCTAACTAGCATACTTACAAAAGCTTTCTCTGGATTATTACATGACTTCTGTATTCTTTGATGCTTTCACCTTCAAACATTTATATCCTTATATTTTAGATTTACTTTTGGTAAATAATATATAGCTTTTTATTCTCTAGTTCAGTTTGAAAATTAATGGATTTAAACTAAATTGTTATCACATATTTTTTAATAGTTTTAATTCATTTGGGTTTTCTACTGCATTTTTCTTTTCTTCTTGCCTTCTTCCTTCTTTCGGATTACCTTTTTTTTTTTTTTTTTTACTATTACACTTTTCTTTTGGATTCATTACTTTATTATTCCACTTTTTTAACCCTCCAAATTTAGGAAACTTAATTACGTAATCCATTTTCTACAATTTTAGAATGCATAAGTTAAAATTTACCCATTTCCCAGGTAATGGAGGAATCTTAAACACTTTATCTATATTTATCCTTCCCCCGTTTATTATCAGCACTACAATTCTCTCTATACGTATTTTTTTTAATCTAAGGAAATTATTATTTTTTAAAAATCAATGTTCATTTGGTTTTACCCACATATTTACCATGTTTTTTAGCCATTTTTTTTCTCACCTTAATGGCTGATGTGATTAATACTGATTTTCAGGGGAAAATAGGTTGGTTGTAACACAACAGGGACATAATGAGTGATTCTGCAACCCAGAGGATACCCTGTGGCCACTCACAGTACTATCCAATCAAGTGACAAAATTTATCAAAACTGCAATGGCCCAATACAGGCAAGACTACCATGGGCTCATACGCAAGAGAAATAAAAGTTTGTGTTGCCTCAGTAGGTAAATAATCATGTTCAACTACAGTCCTTAAAGAAGAAAAATTAAAAAGGAAATGAACAATGGAAGAAGATATTGAAAATTTTAGTCTCATAATAATTGGAAGTTCAAATGCATTTTTCTTTGCTTTGCTAGATATATTTGTGAACGTGTGTTGTGAGCAGGTTAGTCAATTTTTTAAAATTCTCAACGTTTCATTCTCTGTTGTTTTATTGAAGTGCTTTTAGAAACTAAATTACAAATTTGTCTGAAAGTTAAAGGATAAAAAGATGGAATAATTACTAAACTGGAAAAGGCAAACACATTCCCCAAGGTGGACCCAGCATCTTGGGACTTTGGACCTCTGCTTTTTTAGAATAGGGTTAGTGTGATTTCCACAATATGAGATCTAGTTTGATAAAAGAGACCATGTTGTTTTTCACTATCATTTGGAAGTTAACTAAAGGTAAAAATTTGAGCGTGGTTTCTGAGTAGCTAAAAGGTTAGCACTTAGCATCCATCCTCAACTTTTTAATGATTTGTCTCCACATGGTGATAGGTAAAAGTAGTTAAATCTGTTTTCCATTATCCTCTACACTGAAACTGTAGCCCTTCATGGTCTCAGATCTATACGTGTGGGATGTCTACTATATCCTGTGGCCACTCACAGTACTATCATCTATATAGTTTTCATAGTATTATAGTACTATAATACTTTTCATCTGAGACAAGTTTTGTTTACTCTTCTTCAGGAACCAAAAGGACATGGAAACTGAAGCTCATGATATCCCATGGTTAATAATCCTTCAGAGTAAAGGTGCGCTCCTGGGCTCTGCCTACCTCTCTGAGTTCATATTGTACTTACTTTTAGCCTCTAAGGACTTTCACCAGTTTCAATGCATTTAAAAGACTAATACAATTATCAGTATGTTTAGATGAATGAATATCAGGAGAAGAGTAAATCAGGATATTTGGCTTGATGTGCCTCCATGGGGATATTAGTAATGGAAATGTCCTTAGTCTTTGTATTTTTCAAAGATCTTTTAATTTTTTTTAGGAGACACAAATAAGGATTTCATGTATGGCATTGGTGGCTCTTTCCATTTCCCCTTGAGCTAGCTTAGCAGTTGACACAACAGAACAAGAAGGCAGAGTCTGAATAAAATGCAAATGAGTCTCCCATATAAAGCTTTTTCCCAAGAAGGAAGTGCCTATTTTTACAGAGTTGACTTGGTATTTCTTGCCATACTCCTTACCTCCAACTTCCTAATAAATCTGCAAAAGTTTAGTGCACTTACTTCAATCGTGCTTCTTAGACCAGACAATTTATGGAGCAATGGGCTTTTGGGAGAAAACATTTACTGACAACTTTTGGCTTATGAATTTTTTTCCTGTAAACTATGTCTATACCATTTCTTGTTAGTGTTGTGCACTCTCATGGTCTTTGCAGGTACTTTTATTTTTTTACTGTTTTTAATGATGCTTCGCACTCTCAGCATTTTGAAATCTCTCCATTATCATCTGGCATCTATTATTTCTGATGAGAAGTTTGCTGTCAGATCAAACTTTTCTATGTGGGTTATTCATCCTTTCTGACTAATAGCTTCTCAAATAATTTCTTCTACATAGTTTAACTTAGCTGTATCTAAATTTATTCATGTTTTTATTCCTGTATCTGTAATTGCTGTTCTTGATGCTGTTCTTGATCCCACTTTTGATCTTAGGACACTTGGAAAGTTCATTTGCACCATTTCCTCTATTCTCTTCTTTAAGGAACTATAAAGGTAGGTCTGCACAGTCCACAGTCTATACTCCATTGCTCTATTATATACCCTCCTCCCACTTAAAACAAAAAATCTTGCATGCTATATTCTAGGTCAATCACTCTTTTATTTCACTGATTTATTCTTCAACTTTGTCCAATGCCCAGTTAGCTGCATTTTCTTGAGTGTTTGAATTTCAAAGACTGTGTATGTCCTTTCCAAGATTTCTAATTGGATTTGTTTTTTATCTTCTTGGTCTTGCTTCATTTCTGCCTATTTTTGTTCCATTAGTCCTTGCTTTTAATAGAACTTATTCTCCATTTTTATTTGGGCACTAAACACATTTATATTAAAGATTTGTCAGACTGTTTCATCTCGTTAATTTCTCCCTGAGAAAATTTGTGCTCCTTCTGCTGATTTTTTTTTGTCTGTCTTCCTCAGTATTATGTTGGGCTCTTTATTAAGCAGATCCTGGGTAAAGAATCTGAGTTCAGGTACTTTATTTGGAAGGTAACAAAAGCACCAGTAGGAGAATAGAGAGGGGAGACAAGGAAGTAAAGTAGCCAATAAAAGATGGATCACCAAGCCAGTTACTCTTGTGTATAACTAGTAGTGAAACTCACAAGGAAAACTCTGGGAGCCTGTGTAGAACAGATCTCTCAGACTTATCCCACCCAAGGGTCAAGGGAATCTTTATGTACCAATATCCTTTGGTCAGTTTGAGTCTACTTCCAAAGGGCATTAATTCCCCATCACTTTTAGCATGCCAGAACAGTGGACAAAGCAGGCTTCAGTGGCCATAGGAAAACAAAGACAAAGAAATGCAGTTGTTAGAAGTCAGACCAGTGTCATGCACTGAAGTGGTGAGTGCAAGGAGATGAGGGGAGTATTTGCTACAGCATTAGGTGCTTCCACATTTTGGTTGGTTTTTAATAGGAATTTCACTTTTTCGTTCTCTCCTTTATGATTTAGATGTTTAAGCATAGTGTTTATCCAGCCTCAAGGACTTTATCATTTTCCACAAGTATACCAACAGCTATAGTAAAAACAGCGTCAAGGTCCTGAGTCCCAAACCAACAGCATACAGCGACCTTCCTGGACTGCTGTCCCTTGACAGTGTTGGGAATAATATTGATTCACTCTGTGCACTGCTAGGTTACTTTGACCACTTTGTGGCAAGAATATGTCTATCTTTTGACTCCCAGCCTACCACTTGATAAAACCATAGCCTTTAGCAGTATTTATCAACTTGTTTTCAGTCTTATTTTGTAATCTAGAAAGCATGAGTTTAAGCAGTCTTGTTTATCAGGTAGCAGAATATTACCTTGCATTCACTGTCAACCTGCTTCTTAACTTGGAGGACAGCAAATTTATGGGTTCAGACTGTTTCACTACTTTGCGTTTATTTAAATTTTTACTTTGAAAATTTATTTATTTATTTTTAACTTGGCTATGTTTTTTGGTCTTCTATTTTTATATTTTACCTATCAATCATTGATGTGTTTGGGCACAGGGAGTATTACAAATTGTGATTTTACCGTGGTATGTTGTCTGGAAATTTGTTACCTTTTTATTTTAAATGGAAAAACAGAATTAATTTTTTCCATATGTGATGTTTTGGAGGGAGAGAAATAGCTGCCTTTTTGTACCCTTCTATAAACACTAAGTTGCACTAAGAGATTCTTAATGTGAATTTTAAAAATTTCATTTAGAGAAAACTATCTGTAACCTTTCTGTGGTCTAAATATGTCATCTTAAAAATAAATCAAAGCTCTTGATGTCCATTGTTAGCTCAGATGTTCTAAAAATAACTTGTCCAATTTTTGAGATATAATAGATCACTTAGAAATTATTCCCAAGGAGTGAATGAGATTGTCAAAAAGTTGAAAAATGAAATGTCCAAGGATAGAGAATTCAGAACTGTAGAGAATAATTCTAAGGACTTTACCATTTTCCACAAGTATGCCAACAGCTGTAGTAAAAACAAAGGAAATATACCCATGTCCTCTTTCTAACCATGCCCACATCCCTCTGCTTTCAATTCTAGGCTATTCAAAGTTTGGGAAGCCTACAGCCTTATGTGGAGTAAGAGTTCATCAAGACCTCTATGTCTAAAAGCTATAGATAAAGCCCAAAGAGAGGCTGCACAGACTTCACAGGATTGAATTTAATAGCTGTAAGAACAGAGGAACAAAATATCCTGGACAAAACTATTTCTGGTCAAAAGATAATCTCAGAGTAGTACCTAAGCAAATATTAAAATATATTTCCTTCTACCTTTTCCATGTGTTACATGCAGCAAGGTCACTAGAATAAATATTCTCATGCATAGTAAGCCTATAGCTCTTTATACATGTCAAATGAGAGAAAATAAACACTGACTCATCTAACATAGAACAACTGTTTCTTTCATATAATGAATATTTTTACTTTGCATAGGATGAAACTTTATATTATAAAATTAATTAAACACTATTAGAAGCCACAAGTGAATAATTAGAAAATCCTCATTCTCAGAAAATTTTTGAAAACTATTGAGCCTCACAGTCTTACTGAAGACTAAGACGGAACAATACTTTTGAACTCTCACCGTGCGCCAGACAATGTGTCGGGGTCTTATGTATATGTAAAGACACTGCGAATCAGAAAGCCAGAGTCGCTGAGCAAGGATTCAAACCATCTTTGTCTTTAAAACTTGTGCTTTTTGTACCATTGCATGGTAGTATGCTCTTTGTAGGATTGGTGTGAGACCTGGAAATCATACATGCATATTTCCTGGCACACAGTAGCATGAAATCAGTGTTTATTCTGTGTTGTACAATTATTACTGTCACCTCACATTGTGTCCAGGTAGATTAGTATAGGTCCTATGCTACCTGTATAGAAGTCATTTTATAGAATGTCTGCTTTCTAATTTCGGTTCACCTTGTGGCTACTTACTACTAGTAACCAAAATAAAAAAAAGAAACAAGCTAACTTGCTGGGGCTTTCACAGAAACTTACCTCTCCAGACAACCAGAAGCCCCTGACTTATTTCTTAAAGAGGTATGCAATGAGGCTTAACTGCCGTGGATGCGTCCCCAGATCTGATGTAGAACTTGAGCATTCAGCTGTACAAGTTTATTCAATATTGGGGTAGCACCAGGGAGAAGTAAGGGTGGAAAGGCTCGTTTAGCTATTTGGAAGAACAAAATGCCAATAAATCACCATGGCGTAGCCTTGGATCTGCTTACAAATCCCTGAGGTTTTCTGGTTAAATAGCCAAGAGAGGGCAGAAAAGTGAACTTGGGATTTTCTCTGCCTCAAACTGCGTAGAAAGGAGCCTGGAGGCACTGGAAGGATATAGGGAGCCTTCTTCTTACCTGTTAGCATTCTCCATCATGTGTCTCGGGCCGCTCTGGCAGCCTATCACTCACTTCAGAATATTTTGTCCCTTTCACTTTAACTTTGTAAGTTTTTATAGATCATTTTTTATTATTTTACAGAAAACCAGAAGCCCTACTTGCATAGTAGACCCAATGAAATAGCTACATTTTAATTAAATTTACGCTGTTTTTATTACACCAGTGGGTAGCCTTTACTACTACCCAAAGAAACCCCAGAGCCATCAGATGTACTTCACATGTAATTAATCTCTAATGCTCGATTTTGTAAGATATGTAATAATGCTGCCTGGATAGAAATGAGAGCTTCAGAGAAGAGTCATATTAAAGATGAAGAGAGAAGCTTTAGGAAGAATTGGTTTTCAAGAGAGCAACTAAGTGTGAACTTTATTAAAAGGAAAAGAAATAATGGGAATAGCTTGCATTAAGTAAAAATGCTCCACATCTTCAATTTTTCACTTTCTTTTATTTTGCCCCAGACAAATGTTTCAGGGTTTGTTTTTATAATGCACACCATGTGTAATATTATATTTATAGCCTCATAGATTTAATATTTGGGCAAGGGCAAGATTTCTTGTATTCAGGAACTGAAAAAAAAAAGGGATAAAGAAAACTCCCACTGTAACTAAACATTTTAGAATTTAAATCCTTTCCCTGAATATATTTTAGGATGTTATTTTCAAATGAAGAAATTTTAATTATCACACTAACCAATGACATATTAAAATGCTACCCAAATCATTCATGCTGCACTTTGCATTTTTCACTATGCCTAAAAATGCATCATTCTCACTTGAACCTCACACACATTGGGAGGAAGGAAGAAAAATATTTCCATTTTGCAAAGTATGAAATGAAGAGCTAAGCAGTTCAAGTTGTTTATCAACAGTCAACCAGGTAGCTAATGTAAGCTATGACTTCTGATTTATAATCTAATGGCTTTTCCATTCTACCATCCTGATCCTATTACCACTTCCGGACCTTTTCAAAACTTCATGTATGTCTCAATATAAACCTCATCTGATATTAAAGACATTCTAATGATTGTTGATTAGGCTTGGGAGAAAAATTTACTTAGAAGGGATAATTCCATTATTCTCTAAAACATTCTTGGTTATCACCATGTAGCTTTTGTGACACAAGATGCTTGTATGATACCCCCTTTTCTGGTTTCACCCTTCTCTTGGATTCTCCACATTACCTAACAGCATCTCCATCTACTCTCAGGACATGCTAGAAACTTTAGCAGTATTCTTGATGCCTTTCCCTCATTCATCACATGCAGTTACCAAGTTTCTTATTCCACCTTCAAAATGCCTTGGATCACAAATATCTCCCATTCTGTTTATTCCCACAGTCACTGCTCAAATTTAAACCCTTACATCTTTTCTGAAATCTACCCATAAACCATAAATCTAATTTCTCCTTACCCTATTTTCAATGTGACAAATTATTGGAATTACTGTTAGAAAACTTGGATTCAGCCGGGCGCGGTGGCTCAAGCCTGTAATCCCAGCACTTTGGGAGGCCAAGGCGGGTGGATCACAAGGTCAAGAGATCGAGACCATCCTGGTCAACATGGTGAAACCGCGTCTCTACTAAAAATACAAAAACATTAGCTGGGCATGGTGGCGTGTGCCTGTAATCCCAGCTACTCAGGAGGTTGAGGCAAGAGAATTGCCTGAACCTGGGAGCGGAGGTTGCGGTGAGCCGAGATCGCGCCATTGCACTCCAGCCTGGGTAACAAGAGTGAAACTCCGTCTCAAAAAAAAAAAAAGAAAGAAAACTTGGATTCAGTCCTTATTTTTCCCCACTCAAAAAATTGTATTTCCTTCTTGCTGCTTGCAATAGAACATCCACACGTGGGCATGTTAACCACGTCCTTCCACACTTGAACCCTACACTACCTTCCTTTCATCCTGTGCTCTTGCTTGTGGGCAACTTCTTTCCCTTTGCATGGCCAGATTCATGTGCCAATGTTCTAATCATTTTCTCAGTTGAAATGATATTTGCCCTGATTCCCCCTTGTCCTCCAAAGAATCTCTCAACTTCTCTCTTTTTCATTGTATTAAATATTATTTTATTTTACTTATTCCATATTGTGTCTTCTTCATTTTGTATCTGGTGTTTGGAGAGCAGAGTCACATGGGCTGTGTGAGAAGGGTCAGGTTCCTACAAATTAACACTAAATTTTTTTATTAGCTGTAACTGGAATGAAAGACTCACAGAGTCTGTCCTACTAACTAGTAACATTTAGATGTTTTTTTCTATCTTTAAAAAAATATTTTCCAAGCCACCAGGAGAGTAAGCAAACATAAGAAAAAAAAAAAGGCAAGAAGAATAACACTACTGAGCACCAGTTCTAATTATGTTTAGCCTGGCTTAGCTACTAGAGCCTCCTTTATATGGTCACTCAAGTGGACACAAGCAGAGAAACAAAAAGTTAACCTGCAACCTGCCTGGAAGAATCTGTGTGGTTTCGTGGGCCTTTCCAAACTCTGCCTGCTCCGCAATTTATAAATATTTTAAGGACAAGTATGTGTGTGTGTGTGTGTGTGTGTGTGTGTGTGTGTGTGTGTGTGTGTTGGTATGTATTTGAGCACATGCATGTCTTTTATGTTCTTGAGGTTAGTCCAGCTACACTAAACTTTTTAACTGGCAGTCTAAAATACAAATATTCACACCAACAGTTAACAATACTTGCATGCACAGCCACTGCTGTGGTAACCAACTGAGAGGAATCCAACTGAGGTTCCTCTAGACGCAATCCCAGATATTGTCCTGTGGTCGAAAAACATGCTCTGTAAAATTCTAATTCTTTGAAATTATTAAAGACACCAGGTGTGGTGGCTCATACCTGTAATTCCAACACTTTGGGAGGCCGAGGCAGGTGGATCACTTGAGGTCAGGAGTTAGAGACCAGCCTGGCCAACATGGTGAAACCCCATCTTTACTAAAAATTCAAAAATTAGCTGGGCTTGGTAGCACAGGCTGTGATTTTCAGCTACTTAGGAGGCTGAGGTAGGAGAACTGCTGGAACCTAGGAGGTGGACGTTGCAGTGAGCAAAGATGGCACCACTGCATTCCAGCCTGGGTGACAGAGCAAGGTAAATTTTGTTTTGTTGTTTCATATGGATTATTTGCCTATTTTATCAATTACTGATCATCTTCTAATGTGATTGCAGATTTTTCTATTTCTTTTCTTTTTTAATTATATGTATTCTGAAACAATATTATTAGATACATAAACATTTAGAATTGCTTTCTAGTCCTTATAGACTGATCTTTTAATTATTATGGAATTTTCCTTTTTTAATTTTAGTGATGTATCTTGTCTATGGTCTACTTAGCCTTCACTAGCTTCTTTTATTTAGTGTTTTCATGATATTTCTGTTTTTAACTTTCTATTTTTATCCTTGTAGTTAAGGTGTGTCTCTTGCAATGTGCTATATATTATTAGTTGTTTCTTTTAATCCACTTCAGCAATTATTGTCCTGTTACACTGAAAACACTTATCTATAATATTAGTTTTCTATGTGCCTCATTTGATGTATAAATTTGTGTTTTTGAGAATTTTTTTTTTCGGCAAAGCCAGAGCTTTACAATACTTTAGCTTCTATTCTTTTTGGTGTCATTCTTTTAATTCTAAATTTGTTTTAAATCCCATAAGATATCATGCTGTTTTGTACAGCCATTATACCACATACTTACACTTTCTGATGGTTTTTATTTCTTCCTGCATTTTTGGATTTCACTTTAGGATCATTTTCTTTTGACCTAAAGTACTCCATTTAATATTTACTTAAAGTGATAATACCATTATCAAAATATCTGGTTATTATTTTTTTTGCCTAGAAATATCTTTTATGTTTAGAGTTAATTATTAGATATAAAATTCTAAATTTAATATTTTAAAAATTTCCAGTAATTATTAAAAGCCATTCTGTTGTCTTCTGGAAGTTTTCATCATGTCTGTTGAGAAATCATCTGTGAGTCTTAATATTGCTCTTTTGAAAGCAATGTGCTTTTTTCCCCTGCTTTAACTGCTTTTAAGTCTTTGTCTTTGATTTTCAACAGTTCTAGTAAGATATTGAGAGGAATGTTTTTCTATGTATTTTATCCTTCTTGGGGTTATATCACTTCTTGAATCTTTAGGTTAATGTCTTTTGTTAATTTTGAAAAATGCTTAGCCATTAACTCTTTTAAAATTGTTTCTGCATATTTCTTTTCCCCTTCCATCCTAGGACTATAATTTCATATATGTTAGACCTTTTTTGAGCATTCCAATAGTCTCTATAGTTATTGTCTCTACCTTCTTTCTTTTTATTATATATGCTTCAATTAATAGTTTAAACTCACCTCTTTTTCTTTGCCCAATCTGATATTAAACTCAAATACTAAATTTTTAGTTTCAGTAATTGCATTTTTCACTTTCAAAATGTTCACCAAATTCTTTTTATATATTTTATTTAGCTGGTGAAATCCATTATCATTTCATACATTTTTGAACATATTCATCACAGTTATTTTAAATTGGTGTCTTGGTCAGCTGTGGATCTGTTTCTATTGTCTAGTTTTCCTTTGAGTCATCTTTCTTTTATGTTGAATAATATTTGTTAAATGACAGACTTTCACAATTGAGAAATTATAGGCAATGGGAGGTTCTGATCTCTTTTCACCAAAGGTTCACCTTTTTTCCTGTTAAGCTACTAAAGGAGAGGTAGACACCTAAATCCAATGAGGAACTGATTTGATTTCAGACTGAGTTTCAGAGTTATTAACATTATTCCTACCTCTATTTCACCTCAACTTTTAGGGTAGAGACTCCAGGGCATCCAAATAAGAGCCTAGGGTGTTTACGTTGGGCTTTTTTTCTCTTTTGGCTAGGTCGTGAATTCACATTTTTGTCACCAAAGTACTAGGAACTACCAGCTCTGTTAAGCTTTTCACCTGCCTCTTGTATCATAAAGTTGGGAATTGGCAAATTATTCAGAAGAAAAAGGAATGTGGAGTGTCAGGCTTGCATCTCCATAACTCTTCTCTCCAGAGCCTTGGTCTCTCAAATCCTAGTTATCTCAGAAGATTTAAACTCGATTTTTTGTCTCCTTAGTCCTATGACATCACCAAAAATTATATTTCTCCTCTTAGCAGCTACCATTTCCTGGCTTCTCAGCCTTTAGCCCCGCTCTGCTTAAGAAATTGGCATATGTCTCATAGAAAGAAACAGCAAGCAGAATGTTGGGATCACCTCCGAGAATTTCTCTCTCTGCAAGATTTTGGTCCCTCAAAGTTATGAACTTCTCAGAAACTCTCTGATGACTACAAGCAGATGTTTTTCATATTTTACCGAGACTTTGTAGGCACTAGCCAGAGTAGAACTACATTAACTGTAGCAATCACAAATTTGTGTGTTGTTTCTTTCTACTACAAAAGGAGACTGTCTCTAGTAAGAACGTCTATGGTGATGATGGAAAAAAATATAAGCACATTGACTGATTTTGTAAAACAAGTTTACTGAGTACCACATTAGTGTCACACAGTACTGGACACTAAATCTATAAAGAGTAACAGCACTATCTTTGTCCTTAAAGACTTCCCAGACCATTTGAGTGGTAAGCAAATAAACATATGATGTGCACAGTGTGTTAAATGCTATCATAGACATGTGAATAGGATTCCCCAGTAAGCAGGGGAAAAGGAGATTCATTTAGTCAGGCAGTTGGGAAGGGAAATAATACAAATCCTGTCATTATGGTACATTCTGATTATCTCCATTTAAAAGGTCTCTACTGCTATACAGGATCAAAAGGCAAATCTCCCCAGGTATTACAAAGATAGGTCAAAGTACTTTTAGCTCTTTATTGTCCAGTCCATGTTAGTTACGAAAACACTTTGGAAAAGAATTCAATGTAACCTATGTATCAGCTGGGGCCTTCTTGCCCTTTGGATTTCAGGGTATAATTGGCCTAGACTCTAGACAATTTCAAAGCCTATGATGGCTGCTAATTTTTAAAATTTACTGTCTCAGCATCCCCAGGATTTCTGCCTCCTACAACCTTGTACTGTCTTTAGTTTTACTCCAAGTATGATGTGTCAGTTTGGAAGCTTTATGCTTTAAGGAATAAAAATTTCAACTCAAACAATAAGGAGATTAAACATTAAAGGGGCTTCACTGAATTACCTAACTGGAAAATGAAATTGTAGGGTAAGGATTGGTTAAGTAAAGGTCACATCATTATTATCTCTGTGTTCTACTGTGGCCATAGGATGCAACCAAGGCTGCATTTTTCTTCATTCAAGTCTATAGGAAAAAAGGTTTTCCTCTTAAATTTCCAGCAAAATTTCTACATTGGATCTTTGTCATACCAGGTAAAGTTATGCCCATCACTGAAACTGGCTGTGGACAGGAAAACAACATACTAGGTGGATGGGACCATCTTTCCTCAAGCACAAGATCTGTGATTGAAGGAGCAGACTGCCAGATGAAAATCTGGGTATCATTAAGAAAGGAGAACACACATAAATACTTTGTACATAACCCAAAATATCCACTACATCCACTTAGACATTAAAGTCGCTTCCCACTGGAATTCATTCCGAACAATCTACCTGCAGCCAGCGATCTAATGAAAACTGTAGGTGTTACCAAGGTTTATCTAAGCAACACAGAGATATTGGTGTAATATGCATATTACAATGCATATCTTATAACAAAATCCCACATCAGTTATGATTGCCTCCTTATACCAATATTTTTATTAACCCTCCCTTATCTAGAATTTTATCACTCAAACTTCCTGAAGAAAATACCCAGGTCTTCTGACTCCTTTTTCCTTGTGTGAAGCCTTGACACTAGGTAGCAAAGAATTTTAAGGTGAGAGGTGGGGAGTGTGCAGCAACTTCTACCTTCACACTTATTTATATACCTCTCAAAGGCAATGGCGTCCTCCAAATGAATTAGTGGAAAATAAGTATTTCTGCATCTTATTACATTATTAAGTACCTTTTTAAAAACAGTATTTTCACACAACAACTTATGATATCGTTTGGATTTGTGACTCCACACAAATCTCATGTCAAATTGGAGGAGGGGCCTTCTGGGAGGCAACTGGATCATGGGGGTGGATTTCCCCCTTGCTGTCCCATGATAGTGAGTTCTTTCTCATGAGATCTGATGATTTCAAAGTGTGTGGCGCTTCCCCCTTTGCACTCTCTCCTGCCACCATATGAAAAAAGTCCTTGTTTCTCCTTCACCTTATGCCATGATTGTAAGTTTCCTGAGGCCTCTAAGTCTTGCATCCTATACAGTCTTTGGAACTGTGATTCAATTAAACCTCTTTTCTTTATAAATTACCCAGTCTCAGGTAGTTCTTCATAGCAAGTGAAAATGGACTAATACAACTTGTATGCAAATATATAGCATTAATCATAACTAAGAAGTGCAAACAGTCCAAATGTTTACCTACTGGTGAAAGAAATAAAAAAATGTGTTATATCACTGCAATGGAATACTACTTAGCAATAAACAGACACAACTACTGATATGTGCTGCAACATGAGTGAACCTCAAAGATATCAAGCTAAGTGAAAGAAGCCAGATGAAAAACTCCATATCCTTTATTATTCTATTTATCCTAAATGCCCAGAAAAAGCAAAGCAAACCTTATAGAGACAGAATGCAAATTACTGGTTGCCTTGGTCTAGGGTGGGAATAGGGATAGATGGCAAGTGGGCATGTGGGATCTCTTGGGGGTGATAAAAATGTTCTAAAATTGGATTAAGGTAATAGTTGCACAATTCCATAAACTTACTAAAATTATTCCATTCTTAACATGGGTACATAGAGGATACATTAATAAGGATTTTAGGGAAAAAAAGTAGATATGAACATGCTTTTGTAACTGAAAACTGTATGAAGTGAACATGTATCATTTGTAGGTGAAAACATCAGTAGCCAACATGTGAGTTATTTTATCTCTTTTCCTTGACTCAGTGGTCATGGGAATAAGCATAATGTTGATGCTTCCATCAGCCGAAGTGTCTTTGTGACTACAATGAGCAGATCCACCACACCAACCTACACCAAACATGTGATGTGGTCATGAAACAAACTGTTGTTGGATAAAGTCATTGGGGAAAACAATATAAATGAAAAAATACACATGCACAATTCAAGTGAGAGGTATTAATGACATGACAGTGCTTTTCATTATAACCCAGATTTTTGTAACCCCAAACAGCCTAATATTGAACATGGACTGGCTTTAGATTACTCATCTTATGCCACCAAATAATTAAGGCTTTGGCAATTTTATGAATAGGAAAAAAAGCATATTTCACCTCATATATACTACACAGCCATGACATGAGAGAGTACATTTCACCCGCATACTTGATTTTTCCAACCTCATGGTCTTGTAACAATTAGAGAAACAATGCTAGGAGATACTTTGAGCATCAAAATAATTAAAAAGTCAAACAAGGTAGAAATACAAGGTGTCTGTGTTTTATTCTAAAGTCAAAATTATTGATGTTACTTATTATTTAATGACTAATGCTTTAACATCCTCATTGCACAGCTGCAATTGAAAATATTGACACATTGTGATATTTATATTGGAGGTAAGCATTTCGGTTTTTATACTTTGTATTTAATTCAAACAACATTCTTTTCACTTATTGCTCAGTCTCTGTCTCCCCTGGCAAGGACAAACTCATGCACTGAACTTAGATCAGCTGTCAGAATCTGTGAGCTCTGAAAGGACCTTAAATTTGGCAGAATACCTTCCCCTTCACAAGAAATATTCCAAATGAACAAGCTGAAGGCTGGGCTTTCCACCTCTCACAACCTAAATTTTTCAAGTCTTTAAATTCCTTCCTTCTCCCTTCAGCTCTCAAGGGGAATTGCACTGATAAGGTTTCTGTTCATCAAAAGAAAGGAATGGCAGTGGCTCTGCTATTCCCAGGACACCTCCTGCTGGAAAAGGGCGGCTTCTCCCCTGAGAAGCTATTATAAAGAACAGGAGTTCTCCAGCTCCCATCAGGAATATATCACTCCACTTCAGTTATTGTTCCTGTGGATTCCTTTTCCTCCTCTCTCTCTCCCCCACCCTCAAGCAGTTTTTAAAATCCATTACCTAGGGAGTTTCAAATCGTATCTGACCTATTGATTCCAAGAAATGGCCGTGCTCAATGGGCATGCAATACAATATACGACCTGCAGCCCAGAAAAAGGCAACTCGCCGATGAAGGAAGGAAGACAGAACAGTAAACAACAATCTGGAATTTTTAGGGAAATGAAAGAAATATTTATTAAGTGTTCCGACTTGGGGTGAGAAAATGAGATCGTATATATGAAGAGCCTTTGTAAAGCATAAAGCATTATGCAGATGTAAGATAGTGTTTTTATTAATGATTTTTAAATGTAATCTCTATTAGTTCAGGGCTACATCTCACGCAAATATTTCATCCAAATATCTATTCTGGATTTTAAGATACTCTTTTGCTGGCTTATACCTATAATCAGAGGATATTTGAAAAGGAAGAGGACGTTATCTCAAAACCTGTCAGCTCTCACACTTTTCCAGTGCCTGGAAAAGGCTTTGTGGAATGTAACAGGAGCACCT
Source organism: Sapajus apella (assembly GCF_009761245.1). Lineage (NCBI taxonomy): Eukaryota > Metazoa > Chordata > Mammalia > Primates > Cebidae > Sapajus > Sapajus apella. Next base: position 4,635,784 of record NW_022437062.1, read on the forward strand.
CAGAAGCAAACACCGCTTAAACCACCCTGTGATGCAAAGCATCTTTCAAAGAGAAGTCTGCAGGAAAGCTCCATCTTTTGCACTTTACACTGGATATGAATGTCTGGTCTAAAATAACTGCTATGCCATAGTCCAAAATATTGGATAATATGCTTCTGTGTAATTCAAGCAAATCTTTATTTCATGCTAACCTGTGACCCAGTCGCTATGTTAGTGTCTCTGGGGATATTAAAAATATATAAGACATGTTTCACAACCTCAAGGAGTTAAGCATGTAACTGAAGGAGCTTACAATTGAATTGGTTAAAAGGTGTGGTGGGGGTGTGACAAATTTACCAGATTTATTTCTCCTTTTATTTCCTTTAACATATTAGTAGCTTGGACAATCAACAAACAGTCATAGTTTGGAGGAAAACTGAATATGCACAAATAAAATGGAGACTCCAGCTTTTATACTGTGCCTCAAGCAACAAAGCCTTCTTTTTCTCTGTCCTGCAGAATAAGTGTCGAGACATACAGGATTAGATATATAATGTGTGGCCACTCTCCAGTAACCACTATTGAACTTCAAAATGAGTTTGGTCATTAGCTTTGACAAATGAGGAGCCTGTTATTGATTTTTACACATGTCTATCATGGGATCTATTTAAAAAGAACAGTCAATTCTAAGAAAGATTATGTTAATCTTATTGGTTTGATTTAATAATTGGAGGCAGAGCAGGGTGTGAAAAAGAGAGGCCCAGAAATTGGCAATATCTGTATCATTTTCTTAAATCAATTCAAAAAACAATTTGGAACAAAATCAAGTCTCTCTGTCTCTTTTCTAAGAAAGCTAAGGATATATTGATAGATCATTCCAGACAATGTTAACCAACAGCTTGAGAAGTTCACGAAAAAGGACATTGACAGGAGGGATACAATTACTAATTTATTTGTCTTTTTATGGTTCAGTTAAGAGTATCTTAGGTAGTCTAGCACATGGCAGCCCATCAAACTTCACAGGGTAGCTGTCAGAATTTTGACTGATGTACAAGAGCTCCTTGCTCATGTTTGCCCTTCCTTTCAGTGGAGTGCACACAGGTAAGACAGCTTGTTGGTAATTTTTATTTAATGCTCCAGGATCTGTGGCTACACTTTCATTGAAAGTCCTGACAATAAAATTCCACTCCCTGAAATTTCCAAGGTTTCTGCTGCAAGCACTTCTCCACTTAAACAAGATCTTCCTCTGGGATTAGACAACTCTTGAGGGTCTTTTCTGATGCCTTCTGATCTTGGAGACAGCTGTTTAGTATGTTGGATATGGTTTTATTTTGTTTTGTTTTTTGTTAGCTTTACTGGAAAGGCATCAAAAAAACAAAAACAAAAACAAAAAAGCAGAAGGAATTAGCAGTGCAAAGGTGCAAAGGCACATCAGGGCTTCAGGGAGGCCTTCATAATTCCAAATTGGCAAATGCCAACTTGAACCCAGTTTAACAATTTTTAACCTTTTCTCCACTTCCTCTCTGTGTTCCTCTGTTTCAATCCAATCCATTCATTAAATGAAACTGCTCATTCTATACCATTCCTAGATGCCAGTTCTAGAAATTTACTTTATTTTTCTAAACATTGAATCTTCTAGTCTAATACCTTTTTCAAACAGGCTTGAGTCCTGGACTATTTGGTGTTGGATCAGAAGACTTTAAATTATACAGAAATTACAGACCAGTGTTCACACCATTTTAAATGTTTGAGCAAATGTTTGAAAAAAGTAAATTGTAATATGGCCATAAAACACCTTAATATACTAAGGGCAGTTGCCTAGTATACTTCATCTTTGCTCCATTATACAGTGTGATATTCAGAGATGTATTATTGGATTTCAAAGTTCATGATCAAAGCTATCACAATTTGGTTTCCAATGTGAAACCCAAAACTTGATCTGTATTTTCACACAGTAACTTGGAATTGCTAGGGAATAAGACTTGATTGGCAAATCTTTTGAAGACATGATTTTACCAGTTATTAGAGATAATTATTTTCTCCTAAGGCAGTAGTCGCATTGTAATAATGAAACCTCTTATATTTGTATAATTCCAGCATTTTTGGAATACTATCTCTAACAGCATAGTTATTATTTCAAAATAGAAAGGATACTTTATATACAACATTAAAATGTAGGAAGAATATAAACTCAGTAAGTTTAGGCCTTTAAATTGAGTGTTTAGGTTTATCAAATAATTAATTTCATGGTTGTATCAGTAAAGATAACCTCAGGGCTTAGAAAACAACAAAATTCATTCTTTGTTCAAGCCACATGTATACTGTTTCTTGGGGGGTTTTTGTTTTTTGAGGGATTAATACATCCTCCCACAAGGATGAGAAGCCTGAAAAAGTAAGAGAAAGGTAGCCCACACATTGAAACTTAATATTTCTCAGTGGAAGGAACACATATCACCTCCACCCATATTCAGAGTCCGAAGAAAACCACACGGCTGAGCTCTAGTTCCATACGCCAGGAGTTTATAAAACTCTCACATTGAGTGATTCTGGATATTAGTGGACATTACATAGCCACATTTCTCATTTTAAAAATGAACAAGTTCCAGTGATTTTCCCTCTCTGCCTCCCAAGTGCCTATTACACCAATTGGCCTATAGAAGTTAGTACTTGAATCAAGTTTCAAACCCAGGTTTTCTGACTTCCAATTCATGTTTTTTCCCATAGCAAAACCTACCCCAGTAGTGCTGTGATTCTTTTAAATGTGTGCAAAGATACAGATAAAAAGTTTATTTATAAAGAAGGCAGAATCTAAGGAGTGTTCCTACATCTTTAACTTTTTTGTTTCAGAACCATTCCCTAAGGTAATTATGTCGGGTGTTTTACCCTGACTTTGGATTTAAGGAAACTAAGGCTTAGCAAGAAAGTGGCTTACCTAAGATACTATAATAATTGGTAGAGCAAGACTCCTATCTGAATCCCCAAATCCTGTTGTGTGGGGAGCCCTGCTGTATGCCAGCCATCTGGGTGGCAGCAGGCCCTGGAGTGAACAGTGCACCTTTGACATCTACTATCCTGCATCTGTTTCAGGTTTGCTTGTTTTCAGAATTTTCTGTTGTGAACTTCTTTTCACCAAGTTCTAGTTCCATTTAAATGGGATCCTCCCTGTCTTGGTTTCTACAGATTTGATAAAATCAATCCTTTGCCCTGACTTTTCTCCCGCCACAGTGGGGAAATGCTAAAGCTCATATCAAACTACAGATGCGCAACACGTGTTTTCCTTATGGTGCGAGCTTGTGACGTCAATACAGGCCAAGGCAAAGCAAAATCAGAAGCTGCTTACAGAAGGAATGTCCTACATCATATGATTTCAAACTTTTTGTGGAACTTACTAAAATTGGGGTCTAAAATATTATTTCTGACAATTACACTGATTTGTTTTTAAAATTCTTTCATTTTTTTATTGGAGATTTTTTAAATTTTACTTTATTTTCTGGGATAGATGTGCAGAAGGCTTGTTACATAGGTATACATGTGCCATGGTGGTTTGCTGCACCTATCAACTTATCATCTAGGTATTAAGCCCCGCATGCATTACGTATTTGTCCTAATGCTTTCCCTTTCCTTGCCCCCCAAAGCCCAAAAGGCCCTCGTGTGTTCCCCTCCCTGTGTTCTTTGCTTTTTAAAACAATCATACAGGCTCCTCACCTTCCTTGTTCCTGTCTTATATTAATATGTTTACTGGCTAACATTCAAACTTACCCACTTTTACTGAGGGGCACTGGGATACTGATTCTAAAGAACAGGCAAAAATAATTCAGTTCTCCTTTCTAAATTTCCATTGATACTCAGTTGTGCATACATGCTACCAATAGCTTATCTCTTTTGTCAGCCTATCAAATACTCCCTGAGACCTGCTGCAGCATAAAAACAAGTTTTTGAATCTTCAGAGACAATGTTTGCCTGACCTTACCCCAAAAGTATACAAATAAGCCTATGTATTTTTATATTTTAGTTGTAGTTACAAAAAATATCTAACATTTCCTTAGAAAGTTATTTTACCCTGATAGGAATGTGGTTGCTTTAGGTCTTTAAATATTATTGGTTACCCTGTGGTTTCTGTGAAGTCCAGATGTTTTCAAGATGATGTTACGTGTGAAAATCATATATTTAGAAAGATTCGAGCTCGCAGTCATTCCCTAGAGGTACATAAGTTTAACACTTCGAGGTTCAAATGAGAATACAGACATTTACATAAGATACTGCTAAAGATATCATTTTAGTTATGTTTATAATCTCTGTATAGTTATTTTAATATGTCAATAGTGCACAAATTAAAATGTAAGTAATGTGATAATCAAAATGTTAATTTATTCAATGAAAATTGAAAAATGGTTTCAAAGTTGCTTTCAATCTTGAGGATATTTTGAAGTCATCAATGTTTTAGAAAATGGAAAATTCACCTTAATGTGAGTTAAAATGTTTCTTTCTTAACTGTAAAATGGTATGACAATATCTCTCAAACCAACATGAAGATTAGGTACATTGCAGTTAACACAGTGGTAATTCTGCTGACATTAGTTTAGAAATTCTTATATATTAATATTCAGCTGTCATTAATATTCAACAAATCCAGTAACACTTTCTCATTTATTGAACTTGACTTTTCTAGCATGCCTGACACAGTTTACCATCCATTTCTTCTTGAACATTTCTCGTTTGTTTATTTTTTTTTGAGATGGAGTCTCACTCTATCACCCTGGCTGGAGTGCAGTGACGTGATCTCGGCTCACTGCAACGACGTTCTCCAGGGTTTAAGCAATTCTCCTGCCTCAGCCTCCCAAGTAGCTGAGACTACAGGCATGTACCACCATGTCTGGCTAAATTTTGTATTTTTAGTAGAGACAAGGTTTCACCATGTTGCATGTTGGCCAGACTGGTCTGGAGCTCCTGACATCAGGTGACCCATCCACCTAGGCCTCCCAAAGTGCTGGAATTACAGCATGAACCACTATGCCTGGCCAGATATTTCTCTTGTACAAACTTCATGAAACTGAACTAGCCTACTTTTGCTCTTACAACTCACATCCCTTACTGTGCTTTATTTTCTCCTCAGATTTTTCTTCCTTCCTTGCATAACATAGACATAATGGATTTTTCAAGTCTTGATTTTCTTTCCACAACATCTTTGGTTTTTCAAATTTTATTTTAAGTCCAGGGGTACATGTGTAGAATGTGCAAGTCTGTTACATAGGTAAATGTGTGCCAGGATGGTTTGCTGCACAGATCATCCCAACACCCAGGTATTAAACCCAGCATCTACTAGCTATTCTTCCTTTTCCCATCTCCCTCCACCCTCCAACAGGTTCCAGTGTGTGTTGTTCCCCTCATTGTGTCCATGTGTTCTTATCATTCAGCTCCCAATTATATGTGAGAACACACAGTATTTGGTTTTCTATTTCTGTGCTAGTTTGCTGAGGATGATGGCTTCCAGCTTCATCCATGTCTCTGCAAAGGACATGATCTCATTCCTTTATATGGCTGCATAGTATTCCATGGTGTATATGTACCACATTTTCTTTATCCAGTTTATCATTGATGGGCATTTGGGCTGGTTCCATGTCTTTGCTACTGTGAATAGTACTGAAATAAACATACAGTGTACATGTATCTTAATAATAGAATAATTTATATTCCTTTGGTTGTATATCAAGTAATGGGATTGCTGGGTTGGATGATATTTCTGTCTCTAGGTGTTCAAGGAATTGCCACACTGTCTTCCACAATGGTTAAACTAATTTACACTCCCACCGAAAGTATAAAAGCATTCCTTTTTCTCTACAACCTTGCCAGCATCTCTTATTTTTTGACTTTTTAGTAATAGTCACTTTGACTGGAGTGAAAGGGATCTAATTAAACTAAAGAGCTTTTGCACAGCCAAAGAAACTATCAACAGAGTAAACAGACAACCTACAGAATGGGAGAAAATTTTTGCTATCTATCCATTTGACAAAGTTCTAATATCCAGTATCTATAAGGAACATACACAAATTCACAAGAAAAAACAATCCCATTAAAAAATGGGCAAAGGATATAAATAGTCTCAAAAGAAGAAATACATGCTGCCAACAAACATACAGAAAAAAAGCTCAACATCACTGATCATTAGTGAAATGCAAATCTTCAACATCTTAGTATTTAGGTACTCTATGGCAATGATTATCTTCAGTTCCAAATTTGCTATTCCTACTGGACATTCTTGTAAAAGTCATCTGAACTTTAATAACATTCCCAAAATAACTTTCATTGTCTCTCCACTACCAAATTGAAAAGCAAAAGCTCCCACAGATATTCACATTTCTGTCAATGGTATTGCTGGTCACCTAGTTATGCAGCTGGAAATCAGCCCTCGATTCTACAAATCTCTCACTATGAAAGTATTCTAACTCTAACTTGTTAAATTAATGTTCTAACTCTAAACTATCACTTGAATTCATTTCCTTCTTCCTATTTTTTCTGCAAATTCATTTTCTTCACCTTAATTTGGACTATTGAATAGACTGTTAACCAATCTCTCTACTTCTAATCCATCACTTTGCTAGTCCATCCATCACACCATTTCTACACCAACCATCTGATCCATCCTTCTGCTTGGGAAAAAAAAACAAGAAAAAAAATGCTTCCTGCTACCTGGACAACAAAGCCCCAAATTTCTAACCTGACTTTATTGATCCACCCTTTCTTTTATCTTCACCTATTCCTTCTTTCTCTAACCTATATTTTTTCTCTGTAACTGGTACTATTTGTATGCATATAATTTATGTTTTTACCCATAAAAATTACCCCATATTTTCTTAATGTAACTTGCAATTTCCTACCTTACACCTTTGCTATGTTTTTGTGCCAGAAATAGCAGAGTAGGGGCAGATCGGACCACTTTCTTTTCTGTGTCTGGCGGCCAGTTTGCCGCCTAAATACATAAAACTCAGGTGAAAACGGATGATCCGGTACTGAAAATACAACCTCAAGGGAAGGCTCTATCTTTGAAGCTCCTGACAATAACATTGTCATAGGTAAGTCTGCCTCACATGGACATATTTGAAGTAATCACTCTTTGATACCTTCCTGTCTTATTCAGTCTGAACTCAAATTCTAACACATCCATTTAACTTTCTTTTATTCTCTAAATTGAAAGAAATTCTCTAATCACTTCTATAACATTTTATTAACTTCTTTAAGGAGCTATTTTCCATTACAGAATTATATTGTTTTATGTACCTACTATACCATTCATTTCTAGTTTATAAACAAGATGAGGAGAATATAAAATGCATTTCTGTGTACTCCATATAACCGAACATAGGCATTCAAATGTATGAACTATTTGCATTTGCTTAACTAAACTGTTTATAGTAGGAGTCAAGCTATAGTCTCTCCATTTTTAATCTAGTCTATTTGGTTTTTGTTCTGACATTATAAACCAGGAATTATTTATATTTTCATTTCACAAAGACATTGCATTGTGTCTATTATTTGACCTGTTCTCTACTGATCAAATTTACTGCTTTAAAATTATTTTATACTTCCTTTATATTACATCTTTAAGGAGAAATGTATATGCCTACATACATATCACATGCATATATATTCATATCCACACACTTAAATAAACATGTATATCTCTATATATGTCTATGTTCTGACTGCGGGACTTCAAGAGATGATACAATTCTTTGAATCTATAACAGTGACTTGTGTGTTTAACTTTTTGTGTCCTTTTAGTACCCTACTTAATGCTGGATGCACAGTCAGTAATGTTTAGCTTGAATTTTTGGTAAATTACTGTATTTTTTGAAAACTCAAAATATGGAGCACTGGTAAGTCTTGTATATGTGCACATGAATTATAGCAATTTTTAATATCTGTATGTGGGAACTAAAAGTGGGATTGCTTTTCACTTCTCAATTACACGAGATCTCCAAGTCACACATAAAGCAGGAAAAAATATTTAAATAACTTTTGGGAGAGGCGATTTCTGCCCCCTTCAAAATCACACTGAGGAATCTACACAATGCCATGCACAGCTATGAATTTAGTTATCCTAAAGCTGGCAAACATCTGCATCTATCACATCTGGGGCAGCATCTGTTCTGTGTTGTTAGAAGAAAACAAGAAAATTGGGGTAAATGCCACAGCACAATATCAAATTCTACAAATCTAACAAATGTACTTATTTATTGTCGATCAAGTGGCCAAAAGCAGTGTGAGGCCCATACTAAGATGCTCGATAACTGCATTTCTCAACTCCCTTTAGAAAACGCCGTACTCCAGGCCTGGGAATAACAAGCTTTTGCATAACAGCACTGGGGCCTATAAATAAGAAACTCATTAAGCTACCTGTAGCAGGCCTTTACCCCAGCCCTGCACTGGCTTGGGGAGCTTAATGAGGTGATAATGAGGAGAAAATGGTTTAGCTCCTTTTTGGCCTGGTTTGCAATGGGTAGCGAAATCCCAGTCTTCAGTGAAACAGCCACCATAGAGCCCAATTCATCATTCAGGGTGGGTCTATACCAGAGAAATAATTTGCTTCTAGGCCCTGAAGTTATTTGGCTCTCATGTCTATGGAAACAAAGCAAGCTATTCATTCACATTTGAAGGGACTGTCCGAATAACACCAATAAAGGGTGTTAAACTAGCTGGTCATTAGCATTTGAAGGGAATGGTCAAATAACACCAACAAATGGTGTTAAACCAATTCACATTATAGGTAGGTGGGGTGGGAGCACTGTGCAATTCTAAGTGGTTTAAGGCCAGCATTATATTCTCAGTATAAGCCTGACCTCCTTGCTAATAAGGTTTCATATTCATTGAAGGCTGGACCCAACCTTCTTGGCCAAGGTCTCCCCCTTCCTTTTCCCTCCAAAAAAAAAAAAAAAAAAAAACTAAAGCAGTGAGCTGGGTTAACAACATAATGTTTAGATTATTAGAGAACAGATCAGATCACCAACCTCTTGGGCATCCAAGCCACAGTGCCAAATTCAGTAGGACGTTCTATGGCAGTCCCCAAGAGGGGTTGGGGAATAGACTGGTAATCACTTTCATTTGAATCAAGCTTTTTCAGTTATACTAAATGATACTGCTGCTAACCCTCTCCAAGTGAAGGAAAAAAACAAAAGGAAAAGGTGAAATCAGAATTTCAAGAGGAAAATACCTCAATGATCACTCAGTCCAATGTTTCGACTCAAATGGAAATCTTTCAATAATGAACCTCAGAGAAGGACCTTCATCCTCTAGCTGAAAGCAACCTGGGAAAGTCAGAAAAGGCATATTTCTGGGCTACAATCAAGGATTCAGTCACTGCTGTGGGCATGACTACTATATTACTACTATTCTACCAGGAGAGGAGAGCAACATGGTGTCCATGTGCAGCACAATCCAGGAATTCTACTTACATTATTATGATTATTATTATTATTTTGAGACAGGGTCTCGCTCTGTCACCAGGCTAGAGTGCAGTGGCCACGATCTTGGCTCACTGCAATCTCTGCCTCCCGGGGTTCCAGCAATTCTCCAGCCTCAGCCTTCCAAGTAGCTGGGATTACAAGCTCTTACCAACATGCCCAGCTAATTTTTGTATTTTTACTAGAAACGGGGTTTCATCATGTTGGCCATGCTGGTCTCCAACTCCTTCCGACCTCAGGTGAACTGCCAACCTTGGCTTCCGAAGCATGAGCCACTACTCCCAGCCTCTACTTACATTATTTCATTCCTCAAATACTTTTGTGGGGTACACAATAAAAGGCCTCATTTTGTACATAGGAAAATGGTAGTGAAGAGAGATTACATTGCTTATCTTGCCCAATGCAGCTAGGAAGTGCTGGAGCCAAAATTCACACCCAGAGAATACTTTCTATAGCACACAGATAGGGACCTAGAGAACCAAGAAACTCAGCTGAGAAGAGATGGTGAAAGTTTAAATGTAACTTTTAAGTAGACATTCCAAGTAAATCATGGCCTATTGGACATATGAATTTATCTTTACCCCACACCAAATCAACCACAGAATAAAAACTGTCACAAGCTCACAAGGACAAAGACAGTGGGAGAGATAAAGATAGCAGTTGAGAAAGGTGTACATTACTTAGCAACCTATTTCCAAATAAAAGTTGAACTCTTATTATCCACTAGGGATGGGGGAAAGCAAAGTCAATAAAAAGCAAGTCAGTTTATGCTGCAGAAAGTGGCAGGGGATTGCACTATGGAGTCGGGGGCACAACTGTTAAGCTCTGAACCAAGAGGCAGAATGAAGACTGGTCCAACATCTGTTCAGCTCCAGGAACCCCTCCACAGTTCACCAGGCCTGGCAAATGTTTCCTCCCACACCCATCACCACCCTAGCCAATTTGTTGTTGGTTGGTCAGATTGATCCATATTCTGCCAGAACCTTAAAGCTCAGCAGGTCTGAAAAACTTCATTTCCCCTTTAAATATTACCTTCCCCTGAACTTACTCTTTTTGGTGAATTTTAATGAATTCTCCCAATCATCCAAGCATGAAGGCTTCTTCAGTTTTAAATGCTTTTATTATTCAATATGTTTAATACAGATATGAGAATATGTGTAGGTTTTGAGGATCTAGACTATAAACCACAGGTTTGTATTTGCTGCAATATTTTTTTTCCCTCCACAACCTTTGCTTAAAATTAAAAAAAATATTAATTTAATAATAATATTATATATATATATAAT